>NC_057809.1:567542853-567821352 GCF_018294505.1 Triticum aestivum | reverse complement strand
GGGTGGTTGAACAGGACCCCGTGGTGTGGAGGGCTGGATGAACAGTAGACGGTGGAGGGGTGGTTGAACAGTAGCCGGCGGAGTAGCGCGGTGGAGGCTGGATGAATAGGAGCTCGTGGAGGCTGGATGAACAGGAGCCCGTGGAGGATGGAGGAGGTCGACGGTGGAGATGAACAGTATCCCGTGGAGTCCCATTTTGCGGTACGCCACACCCCTCCCGATGAACAGGACCCCCGTTTCGACCGTAGCGCTCCAACACAAGTCCGTTTCCTCCGTTTTGCGGTACGCCACACCCCTCCCGATCAACAGGACCCCCGTTTCGACCGTAGGAGGTCTGTTTCCTCCGTTTTACAGTACGCCAGACCCCTCCCGATGAACAGGATCTCGTTTCGAACGTGGCCGGTCGAACACAAGGCCGTTTCCTCCGTTCTGCGGTACGCCAGGCCTCGTTTCCATCGCCTGTTCCGTCCAAGTCATCCCGATGAACACGACGCATTCTGTTGCCTCCCCATGAACACGACGCATTCCGTTGCTTCCCCATGAACACGACGCATTCCGTTGCCTCCCCATGAACACGACAACGACGTTGTTTCTTCGTTCCAACCCAGCCATGTACACGAGCCCTGGCCGTACGTATGCGCAAGTAGGCGTTCGAGACCCCGCCCGTATGTACACATACGTGGCCGTATTTTCTTTCTTGCACCCTGGCCGATGTATGTATGTGTAAATGCTACGTGCGCGCCTCTACTATGACACGTGCGCGCCTCTACATCGACCAGTATGTACGTACATGTTCGCGACCAGAATGACAACGCTATGTACGCTTCGACCAGGTGGGTCCCGACTGCCAGACACTTCCTTGCCTGCGAAGATGTAGCTGGTCGGTCCCAGCAGTCAGGGGGCGAATCGTTTTTTTTTTGCCCGGACGCACTTCCTTGCATGCGAAGATGTAGCTGGTGGGTCCCAGCTGTCAGGGGGAAACATTTTTTCACGAAATACAGTGGCCCGTCTGGTGGGTCCCAGCTGTCAGGTGGAGGAATCATTATTTTCCGCGTAATAAGGAGGCACTTCCTTGCTGCGGCCGTGGACCCAGCTGTCAGCCTCTCCACGTACAGTCCATGTCCGATGGAAGTCATTCCTTGACCACGTTGACCACGCCGCGCCGAGAGCACCAGGGCGGTGGACGACGGCGAGGCCTAGGAAGGGGACAACACGGAGGCAGGGAAGACTCGGCAGTTGTTTCCCATGCGGAGGGGAGTACGACTGTACGGGGGTTTACTGGTTCATCTTCCGTCGCCGGAGAATAACAGCAGGAGTGGGTGAGTAGAAGGATGGCTAGGCCAGCGATGGGAGTACGGTCGGGCGGTGAGGCCTGCGCGGCAGCACAGCCGGCCGCGAGGAGGAGAGAGCAGGCAGTCCCGCCGGCGCTTGTTTGAGCGGCTGGAGCAGGAAGAGCAGAGATTGAAGAAGCACGACGGCCGTTGGATGGACTTCCAACAGTCAGTGCTTCTGCGTCAACCATTTTTTTAGGAAAGCCTCAAATCTGTGGAAAACATCATACAACCCATCTGCCATTATTTCTAATAATTTACAGTCCATTTGCTAATTCTTAAGGTTTTTTTGAGCCCATATTCTTTTTGTTAGCATTACAGCCCATATTGTGGCAACAGTTAAAAAATTATATGAAATTTTGCATATTTCAGTGCGGTCCGAACTGTTTTTAATCCCAAAATTTCGACTCACATTCAAACTGATTTTAAAAATAAATGTATATCAATATAAAATCCAACAAATTCTTGACGCATAAAAATTAATGTAATTTAAAATCTTGAAATGAAAAAAAAAGATATTTGAAACTAATTGCCGGTTTGATGTGTTTTAAAAATATAAAACCCATTTCTCATTACTGATGGGCCATTTTCTTGGACAGCCGAATGAAGACTCTCCTCGTCTTGAAAGATTTGCAGCCCAATAGGCCTAACAAAGCGACTTACTTGGCAAATCACAAAAAAACTGGGATGTGGCCGTGGACCCAGCTGTCAGCCTCTCCACGTACAGTACTCTTCTGATGGAAGTCGTTCCTTGACCACGTTGACCACGCCACGCGAAGAGCGCCACGGCGGTGGACGACGGTGAGGCCTAGGAAGGGGACGACACGGCAGTGGAAGCCCGCGCGGAGAGGACTATGAGGGTTCACTGGTTTGGCTGCGGTGTGACGTTGCCGTCACCGCAGGGCCTGGCCAGCGGTGGGAATAGTAGGGGATGGTGAGGCCTCTGTGGCAGCACAGCTGGCCATGGGAGGCAGGAGCATGCGGCACGACCGGCGCTACTTTGGGCGGCTGGAGCAAGAAGACCAGAGGTTGAAGAAGCACTACGGCCGTTGGATGGACATCGTATGGTCACTGGAGGTAGAATCGTTCATATTGACTAAGTTGACAAAGCCCTTCATCCCTGTCAACTTAGTAGGCCCACAAGTCAGCCTCCCAGCAAGGTGGGTCCCAGCTAGCCGAGGGAGTATTCATTTTTTTGTGCGTAATAAGGAGGCACTTCCGGTGGGTCCGAGCTGACAGCGGGGGGAACGTTTTTTTCACGAAATACGGTGGCCCGTCCGGTGGGTCCCAGCAGTCAGGAGGAAACGATTTTTTTTGCAAAATACTGGTGGCCCGTCCGGTGGGTCCCCGCTGTCAGGTGGAGGAATAATTATTTTCCGCGTAATAAAGAGGCACTTCCTTGCGGTTGTCGTGGACCCAGCTATCAGCCTCTCCATGTACAGTACTCTTCCGATGGAAGTCGGTCATTGACCACATTGACCACGCCACGCCGAGAGCACCAGGGCGGTGAGCGACGGCGAGGACTAGGAAGGGGGCGACTCAGAGCCGGGGAAGATGCAGCAGTGGATGCCCACGCGAAGAGGGGTACGAGGGTTCACTGGTTCGGCTGCGGTGTGAGGCTGTTGTCGCCGCAAAATAACAGGGGGTGGGGGTGAGTAGAGGGATGGCCTGGCCAGCGGTGGGAGTAGTAGGGGCGGTGAGGCCTCCGCGGCATCACAGCTGGCCACGGGAGGCAGGAGCACGCGGCACGACCGGCGCTAGTTTGGGCGGCTGGAGCAAGAGGACCAGAGGTTGAAGAAGCACTACGGCCGTTGGATGAACATCGTACGGTAACAGGAGCTAGAATCGTTCATATTGACTAAGTTGACAAAGCCCTCCGTCCCCGTCAACTTGGTAGGCCCACAAGTCAGCTTCCCACTATGTTGGGTTCCAGCTGGCAGGGGGAATATTCATTTTTTTGTGCGTAATAAGGAGGCACTTCCTTGCGTGCGAAGATAGTTGGTGGGTTCGACATGTCAGCGGGGAGCACTTTATGTCACGAAATACAGAGGCCCTTCCGGTGGGTCCCAGATGTCAGGTGGAGAAATCATTATTTTGCGCGTGATAAGGAGGCATTTCCTTGTGTGCGGTCATGGACCCAGCTGTCAGCCTCTCCACGCACAGTATACTTCCGATGGTGTCATTCGTTGACCATGTTGACCATGCCACGCCGAGCGCATCCAAGGTGGTGGAGGACAGCGAGGTCCCGGACAGCAACGAGCCGGAGATGGGAAGACGCGGGAGTAGAGTCACAGACATATAGGTGTACGAGGGTTAACTGGTTCTAGTGCGGTGTGGTTCGGCAGTCGGTGGAGAACACAGGAGGTGTGGAGGGGTGGAGGGATGGCCTGGCCAACGATGGAGTAGCGCTTCATAGCGAAGCGTGCTAAGCAGAGCTGCTAGCAGGAGGAGGCGGGAGGTGGTCCCGGCGGCGCTGGAGGAAGAAGACGAGAGATTGAAGATGGATGCCGGTCGTTGGATGTAAATCCAACGGCTAACATGTCAGAATCATTTTTTGACTAAATTAACAACGACTTGCATTGGCTTTGACCTATTGGCCCACATTTCAGCATCCAAAAATGTGGCACGTATTCAACCCATTTTTTCAGAATTTACAGTCTTTTTTTGCGTGGTAGAATTTACAGTCAATTTGATCTTTTTTTTTGAATTACAACCATTAGCTGGGCTGGGTGAACAAATAATGTAGCGTCCATGCGGCCCGTTTATCTTATTTCCCAAAAAATTACAGGCCATTTGCACTTTCTCGAAATACACGATTTTGCTGGGCTGATTCTAATTATAATGTTGGGTTGGGCCAGCAATGTTATCAAAAAATAAAAAGGGGCTGAGAATTTTGTTATAAATATATTTAAATAATAAGTTATATTATTACATTCGTCCTTAAATCTTACCAAGTTTTTGTACACAATCACTAGGATTTTCGTGCCAAAACAATCCAGGATTTTATTTGTTAAGAAATTATTTTTATAAGTTAATAAAATGTGGGATATTGTTTTTTTACATATGTAAGTATCTGTTAAATATATGTTGACAATAAAAATAATATATAATAACATATAAAATAATTTTTTTTAGAAAAACAAGGAGCATCTCCCCGGTTCCATTGCTGAGAACGAAACCACAACATATTCTGATACAGCAGCTCAAAGAGCAGTTCGAAAGCAAAGATAAAAAAGCTACAAACTAGGGGGTGGATGAACAAGTTCTCTGAATAACACAAATCACCCGAGCGGTGCCAAAGGCAGAGCGGATAGAGCACTCAAATGACACAAGGAGGGTCCAGCGAAGCCTTCATGCACTAGTAGAAAAAGGGTCAAACGTGAAGCACATTAGTGTCGGTTTGTATTTGAGCCGGTACTAATGTATACATTAGTGCTGGTTCCAACGGCTAGCCGGGCCGCTTTCATTAGTACCGGTTCGTGGCGAACCTTTAGCACCGGTTCGTGCCATGAACTGGTACTAATGAGAGTGGTGGCAGGATGTTGTCAGACTGGGGCCCCTCCAGCCCCTTTAGTACCGGTTCTTGGCACGAACCGGTACTAAAGGTCGTCCTACATAAACCCTTCGTCCACCCGAGCTCGCTCTGTTCTTCCCCTTTCCCTCTCCTCTCTCTATTCTTCCCCTCTTCCTCTCGATCTCATCACACATTTTGCCCAAAATTTATCAAGATTTGAAGGCCCCCATCCATTCAAATGATCACAAAGGTTAGCAACTTTGTCCTTTCATCTCTCATTGCTAGATTAGCTCTTGCAATGCTTTATATAGTGATTAATTTGTGAGTTTAGTAATTTGGGAGGATATATATATATGTGCTAGTATTTGATTTATATGCAATTTGAGGTCAAAAATAACACTTAGTTTGCATATGTAGGTGTGGTTTACTTAGTGCCTTCTAAATCTCCGTCGTAACCACCGTCGATCGCCCGCATCGACCGTCGCCGGCACCACCTTGTGGTGAGCCTCTTGTTCATGAAATTTTATATAAAAATTGATGTTTGTGTGATTCGGATATATAGTTACTCATATAATTATCTTACCCGTACGTTGTTTGTTATACATATAGTGCCATGGTTTTGATATCCGTCCCCGTCGGCCCTCGTCCTTGTTATGATTCGGATGTGGTATATATATTCTCTTTTAAAACTAGTTGCATTTCGTGTTTATGACAAATTATGCCCATCAAGTTGACATAGACTTTTTTTCTAGGAGGTATGTGAACCGGAAATTCCAACCGACCCTATTGTCGAGAGGTTAAATTTAGTTGAAAGAGAAAACGAGTACTTGAAAGAAAAATTGAAAAGAATTGAGGGGGAGAAGATGGAATTGGAGTTGCATGTTGCCGATGTCGTCGATGATCACAAGATCAAGATGGAGAAAATGCGCTTGAAGATTAGAAAGATTAGAAAATATGCCATCGATAGTGAGGCTCCTCTCAGTAACCTTTCAGGACAGACAAACAAGGAATACCACGCATGCACGCACTGTTTGGACGATACCGACAGTATATATTTGGCTAATTGTAAGAAGAATGTGTACCTGGGACATCGTCGATTTCTTCCGAGCAGGCATCCCGTAAGAAAGAAAGGTAAGCATTTCAAAGGTGAGGCGGATCACCGGACGAAGCCTCGTCACTGTACTGGTGCTGATGTACATGATATGGTCAAGGATTTGAAGGTGGTCTTTGGAAAGGGTCCTGGTGGACAACCTGTTCCGGATGACGCTGACGGACGCGCACCCATGTGGAAGAAGAAATCTATATTTTGGGACCTGCCCTATTGGAAAGACCTAGAGGTCCGCTCCGCAATCGACGTGATGCACGTGATGAAGAATCTTTGTGTGACCCTGCTTGGCTTCTTGGGCGTGTATGGGAAGACAAAAGATACACCTGAGGCACGAGAGGACCAGCAACGTATGCACGGAAAAGACGGCATACATCAGGGTCATGCAAGCTACGCTCTTACCAAAGAAGAGAAGGAAATCTTCTTTGAATGCCTGCTCAGTATTAAGGTACCGTCTGGCTTCTCGTCGAATATAAAGGGAATAATAAACATGGCAGAGAAAAAGTTCCGGAACCTAAAGTCTCATGACTGCCACGTGATTATGAAGCAACTGCTTCCGGTTGCATTGAGGGGGCTTCTACCGGAAAACGTTCGATTAGCCATTGTGAAGCTATGTGCATTTCTCAATGCAATCTCTCAAAAGGTAATCGATCCAGAAATCATACCAAGGTTAGAGAATGATTTGGTGCAATGTCCTGTCAGTTTCGAGTTGGTGTTCCCACCATCCTTCTTCAACATCATGACGCACGTCCTAGTTCACCTATGCAAAGAGATTAACGTTTTGGGTCCTGTAATTCTACACAATATGTTCCCCTTTGAGAGGTTCATGGGAGTCTTAAAGAAATATGTTCATAACCGTGCTAGGCCAGAAGGAAGCATCTCCAAGGGCTGTCAAAATGAGGAGGTCATTGAGTTTTGTATTGACTTTATTCCTGACCTTAAGCCGATTGGTGTTCCTGAATCACGGCATAAGGGCAGACTGGATGGAAAAGGCACGCTAGGAGGGGAACAAATAATATGTATGGATGGACATTCTCTCACTGAAGCACACTACACAGTTCTACAGAATTCCGCCTTGGTGGCTCCGTATATGGATGAACACAAGAATTTGCTACGCTCCAAACACCCGGAGCGGTCTGATGACTGGATTACACGTGAACAAACCAGGAGTTTCGCCAGCTGGTTCCAGACACGTACCATGCATGACACCTCTATTGAAGATGACCTGTACTTGCTGTCCCAGTTACCATCTTCGAATATAATGACTTTCAAAGGGTACGAGATAAATGGTAATACATTTTACACGATCGCCCAAGATAAGAAGAGCACCAACCAAAACAGTGGTGTCTGCTTTGATGCAGAAACCAAGACGGGAAAGGAAACACATTATGGTTATATACAGGACATATGGGAACTTGACTATCGACGTGGTTTGAAGGTCCCTTTGTTTCTGTGCAAATGGGTCAATATGACACGAGGCGGGGTAACGGAAGACCCGCAGTACGGAATGACAATAGTGGATCTCAACAATCTTGCGTATGCAGACGAACCATTCGTCCTAGCCAATGATGTGGCACAGGTTTTCTATGTGAAGGACATGTCTACCAAGCCAAGAAAAAGAAAAGATAAGGAAGTGAATGCATCGTACGATGAGCCAAAGCGGCACATAGTTCTTTCTGGGAAGAGAAACATCGTGGGATTGGATGACAAGACAGACAAGTCAGAAGATTATGAAAAGTTTGATGAAATTGCTCCATTCACAGTGAATATTGACCCGAGCATCCCGTTAAATGATGAAGATTTTCCATGGTTACGGCGCAAAGGGACACACACGAAGAAAAAGTTTCACACCCAAAGATCTAGGATGTGATCGGCTTCACTATCATCACTTTCTTCTGTGTTTCACACCCAGAAGGGAATCTCTGTAATAGTTAGGGTAGTTAATTATGTGTTTTGGCATTTGAAACGCGAAGAAATTTTATGTGCAAACAAATTCTTTCATGCCTTTACTGATTTTTAAAGTTAAGTTATTCACAAACTAGTGATTCACACTAATTTCAAATAATTCAAAATTTAAACTATTCAAATTTGAAAACTACGGGCACTAACAGAAAGTTTTTAATTTTTTGTACCTAAAGAAAAAATATTCACAAAGAAACTCTAAATAGACAAAAAAAACAACTCAAAAATAAATAAAGCAAAAAAAATAAAAAAAGCCCGCCTACTAGGCCGGAGCGGCCTGCATACGACTAGAAACCCAACCTGTTGTTGGGCCAGGATGCAGGCCCGCAAAGGCCCAGTAGGCCAACAGGGCAGCACAGAACATGTAGGCCCAGTAGGCCTTCTTTGGAGAGGAGCTCGAGAGAGCTACCGCACGGGGGTTTATAAACCAGTGCAGTTGCCCCTCGGCTAGCAAGGTGGGACTAAACTTGCGCACCGCACCTGCGCCAGCGCACCCCCTTTAGTACCAGTTCGTGGCACCAACCGGTACTAAAGGGGGACCTTTAGTACCGGTTGGAGCCACCAACCGGTACTAAAGGGGTGCGGTTCCCGCCGCTTGGCCTGGCCAAAACAGGCCTTTAGTACCGGTTGGTGGCTCCAACCGGTACTAAAGGTGCCTTCTATATATACAACACTTATGAAAATTTCATTCTCCCTCTGTTTCTTCCTCTGTTTCCTCATTAAAGCACCGCCCGCACGCCCCGATCGATCGACGCCGTTGCCGTCGCCGCCCCCGTCCCCGTCACCGCCCCCGTCCCCGTCGCCACCCCGGGCCCGTCCCCGTCGCGCCGTCCCCGCGTCGCCGCCCCCGCGTCATGCCCCGGCCCGTCGCCGCCCCCGACCGTCGCCTTGCCGTCGCCGTCGCCCCGCTGTGAGCTCTCCCCCTCTAACCCCTCTCCCTCGCCCCCGGTGACCACCATGGGCAGCATGCTAGAGTTCTTGAAGCGCCTCAAATACAATGAACATATACTACTTCCTTACAACTTCCAGTGAGTCACACTTTCTTGTACTACAAATTCTCTGTTTTTGCCTACTAGCTAGCTACATGTTTTTGCTTACATATGCCCGCTTAATTAAGACATGCAAACGTGTGTGCATGCAGATTTCACTGGATCTTGTGTATCATTAAAGTTGACGCCGGAACAGTTGAAATACTGGACTCACTACTCAAAGCAAATAGTGACTATAACATCTTGTTTGGGATAGTCAACAGGTAATTTCAATCATTATTAACTATATATCTCAGCCTATTTAGTTCGTCATTTCATGATATGAACTATTTAATAACCCCTTTATTCATTTTCTTTGCCGGCGGGCAGGGCTTGGGCAAGGTTCATCAGCGTCACGGAAGGCGAATGGAAACGACAGCTGAAATGGTTTCGACCCAAGGTAAGTAATTAAGTAGTACTAGCTAGCTAGCTAGCTGCCATCTCTTTAATTATCATGCTTAATTAATTATTATCTGATCAAATTAAATTCCATTCTCGTAATAAAGGCCCTGAAGCAGGCGCAGGGGACTGATCTGTGTGCATTCTGCGTTTGCGAGAACATTCGCATGATGGCGTCCGAAAGGAGCAGATCTCAAAGACAGGAATGGGTATGCTTGTTAGAACACTATTCACAATTTTTACACCATTATCAATATCTAGTCACACAACTAATACACATGCATATTGATCTCCTTCTTAACAGTTCACAGAGGTGCGGGACAAGCTCCTAGAAACGGAGCGCGTAGAAGCACTTCAAGAGAAAATAGCGGGATTTTTGGTCGACCAAGTCATAAATCCGAAGGGAGAATACTATTACCCGCTACCGCCCCCATCGACCAGGTCATGAACCACTTCCAATTGTCATCATGCTCCGAAGGCACCAATTAGGCTAATGCCACTGGCTCCGAAGGCAACATGCATATGTAGGAGAAATTTTATATAGTTATACATGTGTGTATGTGTGAATTAATATGGTGGTTTGTGAGACATTGATGATATATATATATGATTGGTTCTACTAGAAATTCTATTTATATATATATATATGCATAACGTGTACAATGTGTAGTATCGTAAAATACCAGCAAACGAAAAAGAATTAAAATGGAAAACACAAAATTAAATGAAAAAGAAATCATAAAACCAAAAAAAAAAAAACATTTTAGTACCGGTTGGTGTTACCAACCGGTACTAAAGGGCTCCCGGCCCTCGGAGCTGGCTCGTGCCACGTGGTTGCCCTTTAGCACCAGTTCGTGCTGAACCGGTACTAAAGGGGGGGCCATTAGTGCCCACACTTTAGTGCCAGTTATGGAACCGGCACTAAAGGGCCTTACGAACCGGTGCTATTGCCCGGTTCTGCACTAGTGATGGTCTTCAGCCGAGGGGCCGTGTCAGCCTGCGGCAACCAGTAAGCAAGCGGAGACACCGGACTGTAAGGCGTAGCATGGTGGATGTCCCTCTTTTTCGGCGCCAGGTGCCCATCATCTTCATCAGAGATCTTGAGACGAGCCCACGGGTCCAGCCCCAGAGCAGGTCGAGCCTTGTTCAGCCACAAGTGATCACCAATGGTTTCTGGAGGGATCTTGTTAGGGTTTCCACAAAGCTCGTCAACTTGTCCTTGTCTGATCCGGAGGAGAGAATCGCCCAGTTCCTCACCATGTTCCTGATCAACCTCAAGACCTGCGGAATGGAAATCCAGGAGGTGTTACTGAAAATCATAGCATTTCTATATTTCCAGAGGCACCAAAGGACAATTGAGCTAATAGTGCTTAAAACTGAGCACTTTTTGGTAGCAATCCAGAATCTGGCGATAGATTCGAAGGATGAGCCAATCTGACTAGAGAAATATTCCTCAATGTGGGCCCAGAGATGTTTAGCAACTATACATTCAAAAAATAGGTGAAAATAAGACTCTTGTTCCAAGCAGTAAACACAATCAAGGGGTTTGATGATGTGTCTCTTCCTAAGGTTATCCCTAGTCATAAATTTGTTTTTGGAGAGAAGCCAGAGAAATACATGAATTTTAGGGGGAACTCTCAATTTCCAGACAGCAAGGATAAACACGAGTTGAACCCCTCTAAAGTTGATAACATGATAGAGGGAGCTGGAGAAATACTTCCCCTTATTGTCCAGCTGCCAAATCAGGGCATCCGGCTCGGTAGTAAAGGTAATGCTTTTGGCAATTTCCTCCAACTGGAATCATTGTTCCATGAGACTATCACTAAAGTTCCTTCTAAAAGAGAGTTTTAGGCATTGACCATCCCAAACTTTATTGACACTTTTGTTAAGCTCATTGCAGACAGAGTACATAGGCCAAAATTGGACTGCTAGGGGGGATGTGCCAAACCAAGTATCTTCCCAGAACCTGGTTCTGCTCCCATCTCCTATGTTCCATCTGTAGCCAAATTTCACAGCATACATAATAGATTTTAATCCTTTCCAGAATCTAGAGGTCTTAGGGTTGGAGGAAGGAACAAAAATATTAGGTTTATTTCCTAGGTATTTATGGGCAATAAGAAGCTTCCAGGGTTTCAGGTCTTCCTCATAGAATCTTTTAATCTAAGACCGTAGAAGACAGATGTTAATTTCTTGGAGGTTAGGTATGCCTAGGCCTCCAAGATCTTTTTTCATAGAGACTAGGGCCCAATTAGCAAGGTGTAGCTTCCTATTTCCCTCAAAATCATTCCACAAGCAATGAGACATCTGAGAATTGATGAGGTTCACTGCCCATTTAGGGAACTTGAAGAAGGAGAAGAGATACACTGGAATGCTAGCCAAACAAGCTTGTATGAGGATCAATCTACCTCTGTAAGAGAGAAGTTTGCCCCTCCACCCAACAATCCTTTTAATGATTTTATCCAGAAGGGTTGGATATACTCTCTCCTCAGTTTATGATAGTGGAGAGGGATACCTAGGTACTTAATGGGGAAGTTACCTTTATTACAGACTAGAATAGAGAGGAAGTCAACTAACTCCTGATCATCCATGTTGATAGGGATGAGTTCACTTTTAGAGTAGTTGATTCTCATGCCTAAGACTTGTTCAAACCAGGTTAGAACAGTTTTCAGATTGCTAGCATGTGTGGAGTCATTGTCTAAGAAAAGGATGGTATCATCTGCATATTGAAGGCAGATGATGCCACCAGGGCAGACCTCAAGACAGAGCCCTGCAATCAGACTATGATCAGCAGCTTTGCTTAGCATTTTAGTAAGAACGTCCACTACTAAATTAAACAAAAGCGGGGAGATGGGGTCACCTTGCCTAAGGCCTTTACCAGCAAGGAAAAAATCACTTCCACAGTTATTTAACTTGACCCCAACAGAGCCCCCATGAGTAAGTTGCTGGATCCAACTCTCCTCTATGAAAGGCTTGGAAAAGATCTAAGAGATCATTTTTCACCAAGTCCCAAAAATGCTGGTAAAACAAGAAGGGAATCCCATCAGGACCAGGAGCCCCATCGGGATAAGAGCTAAAAATGGCTTCCTTCACCTCTGTCTCTGAAAAGGGGGCTTCTAGCAGCTCATTTTTAGCAGGAAAGACTTTTTCAGAAGTAGAGAAAAAATTGTTTTGTAGAGAGAACCCAGAAGGGTTTTCTTTCTTAAACAGGTCTTTGTAGAAGTCACTAGCCACTTTCAGCATCTCATCTACCTCAGTAACAGGGCCATTAGGGCCATCAAGGGAGTGAATGAGGGTTTTCCTCCTCCTCTGGTTAGCTACTACATGGAAGTAAGCAGTATTTTTATCACCCTCCTTAATGTTCCTATCTCTAGACCTTTCTTTGGCTTTGATTTCTTCTTGAAGCCAAATTTTCTTGAGCTCTCCATGGACAAAGTTTAATCTATTAGTCTCAGCCTCAGAGAGGTCAGTGGTTTCTGCCTTAATATCTAGAGAATCAAACTCACAGAGGAGAGCCTTTTGTATCTTCTAACATTAGCTTCCTCATTGGAGTTCCACCCTTTGGTAGTTCTTCTAAATCTCCTGATTTTGATCTGCCAATTTTCTAGGGGGTAGCTGCTCCCAGTAGGCTCATTCCAGATTTTCCTAACTAGCTCAGTAAAATCTTCTCTAAGCAACCACCACTTTTCAAATTTAAAACTATTGCTCTTTGGGGTTTGGTTAAGACCAGAGTCCCAGAGCAAAGGAGTGTGGTCACTACCACATCTGGGCAGAAATCTACAACTAGAAAAGGGAAAGAAACTATCTAATTCTGTGTCACAGAAAATTCTGTCAATGGTGGACATAATCCTGGAGCAGCACTTCCAACATATCTAGCAGAATTGTGGGTTTTCCTTCTGACAGGGTAATTCTCAACTTTATGGGTAACCATTTTGCAGATAAAACAACTCTTGGGCTTGACACATTTATCCAAATGATGCCCTCGTTCCCCACAGTTGTAGCAGATCATCTTAGAGTATGTCATAAGGCCCGAAGCAGGGGCAGGAGCAGTTTTCTCGATGTCCTATCTCTTCTTTTGCTGATTCTAGCCTTGAGATTTCCCACTGATCTGAGAGTCAGAACCACCAGCAGATTGATCTTGGGTAATTACAGGAGTCTGCCCAGATTGTGCCCCCATTTGGAGCGGAGGTGGGCCGTACCACTGCCCAACCGGCGCTCCCCCCATTGTGATAGGGGAAATTCATGAGAGTTCCTGGTTCCTTCTCATCCTCCAGCTAGATGTTGTCTCCCAGGAAGCAGAAATAACCACCAGATAGCTCAATTGAAGCAGATTGCAAGCCTAATTTCAATCTTCTGCAGGTTTGGGGGAGAGGTAAGGTAGGGGATCCACCTGCTCCGGCTCCGGTGGCGTGCTGGTGGGAAGGAGTCCAGTCAAGCATTCCCATCTCGCAGCACGGCGTGGATCTCCTAAATTCACTTATCCTTTCTCCCATCGAACGAACGCAATCGGTGGCTCACTAGGGTGGGGCATCCTATGCTTCTCCGAGAAATCTCCTTCGAAGTAGATCCGCAGGGCTAGATTCAGCAGCTCCCAATCCACATGATCCTTGCACATCCGAGCATACCTGGGCGAGTGAGAGAATGGATTCGGTCCCTCCTCGGCTTCCTCCCTCGCAGCTTCCTCCTCTGCTTCCCTCCATTTGCGCGTGCACTGGGTCCAGGAGAGAGCGTCATCGCGGATCCGCATCGCCCGCTCCCTCCATCTCCTCCCTCGAGTCTCCCGTAGCACCGCCGGCGCGATGGAGTCGAGCGGCTGGAGCATCCGCGGGAAGGTTTTGTAGACATGTGGGAGATGCATCTTGTACATCTGCCTGTCTTCCAGCCATTCCCCCATGGATATGGCCGGCAACTCCATGGGGCGCGCGAGCGGACTTGCTGAGGGGGGCAGGCGCGCCCGGAGTCAGGAGGCGGGGGGTGGCGGCGAGATCTATTTGCCAATTACTCCCTCCTTTTCGGTTTATAGGGCTCAATTCAAAAATCTCACCAACCAAGGTAGATGATGAATGGTGGAATACTTTTTGTAGTTTGCACAAGCACCTAATTAATGCACTTGTTTTCCTCAAAAAAATATGTTTATCAATGCATAAATTGCAATGTATGCATGCATAAAATACATGCATTGGTCAATTTTCTCTTAATACTTGCATGCAATGATTTAATGCACCTTGGAATCTGAACATGTGATGGAAAAGAACCAAATTGAGCCTTATAAAATGGAAAAACTAAAATTTTGAGATAAGCCCTATAAACCGAAAAGGAGGGAGTATGTGAACTAAACAGTCAACATATAAAATAATTTAAATATATATAATATAGTTAGAAGGGAAACATAAGTTGGACCTGGCATTCCTATTCTTATATAGAAAAATAGAACAGACCTATGTGTTTTCTTAAAAAAATACATAAATTGGGCTGCCAAAAATAAAACCTCCGATGGGAGGTCCATAGGCCGGTCGATACATGACGACCCTAAGAAAATATAAACAGGCCTATGGACCTCCCATCCGAGGTCGTGCGCTGCGCATGTTAAAAATGAAAGCCTAGACGGGGCAGTCCAACACTTGCCAAAACTTCGTCCCTCGTTTTCTCTGTGTTTCGCACACTCGACATTGTGTGGGCATTTTGACTGTGCATCATATGAAGATGTGCTATGCATGAATGTTGATCAGCATGATGTTAACTGGCTGGTAGTTCCATTTTTGACCATGAATAAAACTTCCAACATGATGTTAACCCTGTTTGAAAAGGCCGTGTTAATATAAATGCTCTGTCTCTGAAAGTTGCAGTTTCTTATCTGAAACTGAACTTGCAATTTCTTATCTGAAACTGAAACTTGCAGTTTCTTCTCTGAGAATCACATTGTCTGCACTTTTATACTCCTATGAAACTACATTTTTTAAGTGCTAAAAATAGATCTCTAGAATTCATAAAATACTTTATATGCTCAATACTGCAAATCTGAAATTCAAAAGACATTCATATCTGAAAGTACTCTCAAAATACACCGCACAAAACACAATTCACAACCTACAAATACTGACAACCCTAAGCTCCTCCTGACAATTCACAACCTGCACGACTATGGGGCTGGGGGGGCAGCCCCCTCCTATTCCTCGACGACAGACAGCCGCCCCGTGAGACGATGTGAACGTCGAGGGAGACGATGGCGGGGAAGCATCGTCGGGCCAACTGCTTTTCTCCTCTTGCAGTTGGGTTCGGTCGACGAAGACTCCATCGGCTCGCTCTGGCAGGACACCCTCACAAATGGCACCCTTTAGATGCTCCATCCTTCAATCTCTGGTGGATGCTCCATCTGGAATCGATACTCCCACCACCGCTCCCTCATGATCGGATCCGGTGAATCTGTTTGCTCCATGGCCTAGAGGAGCAGCTCTATGTAGTCTGGCGCGACTCCCTCCAGGAGTATCGCCGCCTTTTCGCTCTGTTGCAGATATTTGGCCATGGATGTCGCCGTCACCGCTAGTTGGTCCTTGTTGTCAAACCAAGATTGTATCTCCAACATCCTAGCTAGCTTCACAGGATCGTCGTGTGTGATCCTCACATATCGGTTGTACTCCTCCATCGATCTACTTTTCCACAGCACCTTCACTCACCGGCGGTGGTTTTTGAATGGAAGAGGAGAGGAGCAGCGTTGGTTTTGGATTAGAACAGGAGAGGAGCGACGCTGGTTTTGGACTGGAACAGGAGAGGAGGGGCGGTGGTTTTGAAATGGAAGAGGAGAGGAGCGGCGCTGCACTTAGATTGGAATAGGAGAGGAGCGGCGGTGGTTTAAGAGGAGAAGAGCGGAAGAGCGGCGCTGGTATTGGAAGTATTTTTTTGTTGTTTCGCGTATTTTGGGTCAAAGTTTGACCATGTACTGTATTTGACAAGCAAAATGTGAATGCATGTCACCAAAAATTGTATCGTTTGGTTCGTATCTGAATGTACTTTCAAATTATACTCCCTCCATTTTTGTATACAAGGCCACAAACTCATATTACAGGTACCAAGGTAAAAATCAATGCTATGTTTAAGTCAAATGTTGCAAGCTAGCTTGTCATCTTGATTGTCGTGCTAATTAATGTGGTTTTTCTCTCCCAAGCACAACAAGCCAACCCTCTTACTCCTCATTGGTTATTAATGTTGGGAATGCAAGCTAACCTTCTCACTCCCGCATGCACACAAGGGATATTAATGTCCTCGGGTGCTAGTACGAGGCAAACGCCATCAATTTTGCCTCGATTAATGTTAGTGGCCTTGTATAGTTGCAAATTATAATTTTTATAGTGGCCTTGTATACAACGTATAACATATATTTTATGTGCGAAAATCATGGTCAATTATGACCCAGAATAAAAGGGAGACTAGTTAATGTGGGGTCGCTTTCTTAATTGAAGGGTAAATTGATTTTGATTTTGATCCAGTCAGAGCGCGTCGGCCCTCTCGTACAATCCTAAATCGCTGCCGCATGCTCCTCTCCCTCTTCTCCATTGCAAAACCACCTCCTCTCCTCTCCATCATCTCCATTCCAAAACCATCGTCTCGCCTCTCCCTCTTCTCTATTGCAAGACCACCGTCTCTCCTCCGTTTTCTAGACGCTTTGCTCCATGGCGCGGGCGCAATCCATGGATACAAAATTAGTATATTGTATACTATTTCAAAGTCGAGGGCGGGGTTTTTCCTGCACGGTAGGCGGCGGGGCAGTTCCGCCTAGTCGATTCGACAGAGACGCGAGAAGACGAGGGAGTAGGTTGCTGCAAATGTAGGGCTGTGTGATTTGACAGTGAGTTACTGCTGGACAGGTGGGGCCCCGTGATTTGACTTGCCATTATCATTTTAACTGCGGTGCTACGACCGGCGTGAGTCTCCCAGATTCCTGACCACCTCCATACAGGTGCCTCTCCCAATGCTCCACCATGTAGTAGAGGTTGGCTCTTGCATGAGAGCCCACTTCTCCACTTTGTCCTTGCCTCTCTTTCCTCCACATATGCAAAAATGCCATGTAAAGCGCACTATTGTACTTACTTCTACTTGCTTCTATAGGTGCTTAAGTTTGCCACATAGGCATAAAGTCTGATGTGGCAAGTTAATCAAGAAGAGAGAGACTAGTTTGGTGACCCAAGGAAGAAACGGTGCTAAGCGCGTGTACCTAGGTGAAAAGACAATTTTGAGTCTATAGCTAATTAAATTAAGCTAACTTAGCAACACCATTTCATTGGAAGAGGTCACTCCTTGGCAAATGCAATAAATACTAGTACTCCCTGTGTCCCATTATATAAGAATGTTTTTGACACTACACTAGCTAGTGTCAAAAACGTTCTTATATTATGGGACGGAGGGAGTACGAAGAAAGAGATAGAGATGAGTAAAAAAAATACACTTATAGCCAACCTTATAGCCAACCTTGTTGTAGTATGAGTGACTAAGTGATGACTATGTATGACATGCCAACATCAGATAGCCTAATGCACCGTGTTAAATCTCCAAGGGCGCGACCACGCGAGCGACGCGATGGTCATGGAAGGTGCGACCATGATACGGGCTGCTAGGAGCCCTTGGATCCGAGATCAAACGGTCGCATGCTAAGTTGCTGAAAATTTGCAGAATAACCCTCCGGGATAGGATATTCACCCATAGGTCTAGAATCACGCCATGCAACTGTTCGATCTCCGATCCAAGGGCTCTCGGAAGCCCGTATCATGGGAGAATGGAAAGCCATTACCCTGCCGTTCGCACGCTGGCAGTTCGCTCCTACTCATCCACGCACGTCCTTTAATACTATGACAGTTCGCTCCTAGTCGTCCCGTCCATTCACATTAGTACATTACGGCAGTTCCACTAATCCTAACCCTCCTCCCAAATCCATGGTGTCCCAAATCTCCCCGATCAGCGTGAGTACAAGGTTAGAACCATCACCGGCGATGAGTTCGACGTCATCTACACCCATTCTTCCGTGACGGTGAAAGGATGCCTTTCTCGCTTCAGACGCATGTTCGAAGACTCATATGATGAGTGGGTCGCTCGGCTAGATGTTGAGTACACCACAGTCATGGGACGAGAGAAGGATCTAAAGGACGAAGAGAGGAAGAAGCCCGCCATGATCCAGGTTTGCGTGCATGACTTATGCTTGGTCTACCACATATTCCATGCCGACATTGAGTGCCAGGATTTTAAGGACTTCCTCGAGAGCAACCTAGTCAAATTCGTTACTGTAGACTTTGGTAATGACAAAGAAGTCCTACGTCGGATAGGCCTCGTTGTAGGCAACACCTTCGACCTCCAAAAGAATCGGCTGGTGTCATCTCGTCAACCTTCAATGCTGACCCTGGCAGGAGCCATGGTTCATCCTTCGTACGGTAAACTGGAGAAACCTCCATACACGTTTCATCGTCATGCATGGTAGCGGAATGTACTAGATATAGACCACATCCAGTACGCTGTAATGGATGGCTACCTTTGTTTCAATATCTACAAGGGTTGGATGAAGAGCAACAACCAAGTTGGCGGTTCAAGCAAAGAAGTATCGGCCAAGAGGAAGAGGGACAAGGACGAAGTCGAGGACGTGGACGAGGACTCCGATTAAGGTGGCAGTGTAGTTGCTCATGGTGGTTCTAATGCAGTGTCTACCGGAATAGTTGCAAAGTTTAATTTCAGGTGTGCTTCATTTAATTTGAGGGGTGTGTTGTGCTGAGCCCCCAGCAGAACTATGTTATGTTTCTTCTTGTTACTTTAACTCTTCAGTAAGTACATACTAGTATTTCTTACATTTCATCTTTTAGTTGGTATAGTAATACCACTCGCTTCTTCACATTATATACGTACAATATATATGGCCAACATCATATAGCCAGCAGTTTAGTTGTCAAAGAATTTCAGGGTGCTTAGTTTTGTCAAAGAATTCCAGGGTGCTTAGTTTTATTTGAGGGGTGGGTTGTGCTAGACACCATTATTGTGACTAGTATGCATAATTTGGCGACGAGCGCTCTCTATATGTACCACCTTTTTTTTATTTCAAGTTTTGCTCCATGGCGCAATCCATCGATACTACTACTATACAAAAGTATACATTTTTTAAAAGGCTAGAGGGCGGGGCAGTCTAGCTTGGTCGGTTTCACAAGAGGCGAGGGCCTTTGTGATTTGATGGCTCATTACTGTTGGAAGGCGGGGCCTTGTGATTTGACTGCTCGTATAAATGCGCCGACGACCTGATCGAGGAGGAGCAAAGAACCGTGCGGTATACTCAAGTTTTCCACTGGAGGAGTACTGCGACGGAGGAGCACGAAACACGACAACCCAGTGCCATATGACGATAAAAAATGATCTAATTTGCTAGTCATCTTATTGTTAGCATTGTTCTATTCATTCCCTCAAAAACAAAAACCATTGTTCTATTCATGCCTCATAGAGAACGTGACACGTGCGGTGAAACACCCGAAGCAAAAGATGAAACACAGCAGCAAAAGAAGAAGGAAGATTATCACCCCACATGATCTAATTCACCGCGGAGTCGTAACTGCTTCTTCATCGCCTCCACGACCTCCATCTCCTTGCGCGTCTCCTCCGCCATCTTCTTCATTCTGTCCATGACGCGGGATTTCTCGACGCGAGCCTTCATCATGTGTTCCACGGTTGCATTACGTACCTTGACAGCAGCCGGGTGCTCGATGCGGAGCTTCGCCAACTCCTCCTTCTGTTCCATGACGAGGGCCTGCAACATCTTCATCGAGGAACTACTATTCTCATGCAGCTTCTTCCAGCCGGCGTTCTTCTCCTTCAATAGGTCAATCTCGTGGCAGAGCTTCGCCTTGTCCTCCTGAAGTCGCAGGATTTCACCGGTCACCTTCTTCTCCGAGGCAATGCTCTTCTTCAGCAGCATCACCAAGCCGGCGGTCAAGCCTTGGATGAACTCCTTCTGCTTATTGAGGTGCTTATTGAGATGATCGGGCATGCCATCGAGGGATAACAACTCCAGCTCCGCCGGCTCGACATGTTCGCCTCCGCGGATAGGGCGCTCCGGGGAGCCATCGCCTGCCCGAGAGAGATCTTTCGAGGTCTCTGCGTGGCGGCGAGCCCTTTTTTCTGCAGCCTTGGTTGCCGCTGCCTTGTTACGAGTAGTTCTCGACCTAAAGCTCTGCTCACCGGCCATGGCAATGGCGGACGAAGAAGAAGCACTTATGAGGAGGAAAGGTAGAGTAATTTTCGGTTAGGTAGTTCCCCTTTTTATAACCTAAGTACTAGCACTAGTAGTACTACTACCTGCATAGTGGGAACACGTTCAGGTTTGGTATGTACTAGTAGGTGTGAGCAGGCTTTCGAATGTGATGGGAACAAGGTAAAGATTAATTGATGGTTTTGGTTTCGAGGCTCGAAACGGCTCCCGATGAGTTTAGCGGAACATAAATTTCAAGTACTACACTGCTCAAATGCGTAAATATTATGTTATTGTCAAAAATTGGCACAAAATACGAAGGATACCAATGGAAGTACTGCTAGCAACCCACGATTTAACTACTCACATGCGCGCAGTGGAGTAATAATGTCTTTCTTCCGCCCTCACGTCCACTCAATTTGCATGCACTGTATTAATTGACCATCAATGAAGTGAATGACTTTACACGCGTCAAATTATCACATCGGGTGGATCTTGGTACGAAATTGCGTCCGCCCGTGTACCCGCGTGTGCGTGCGAGGGAATGATTGCGTGCGTGGCGTGCGTGCACATCTTCGCTTCGTGCATGTACCGCCAGTATGGCTAAGGGAGGACGAATACATTCTTCTGGAACCAGCAGCACGTCACAGTGATCAATCCACGCAAGGAGGTCGTGACAACGCCTCCACATGTGCCATGTGGCTTCATGAACTGTAATACAGACACTGTGTAGCGTGCCATTGGTATTCTAACTTACGTGTTTTGCACATACTCGAAGTACTAGTAAGGTACACGTGCATTGCACGCATCGGATTTTGCAACCAAATTATGAATAAATACCACACTATAGCATGTAAGCTCTGAGTCATATATGCGTGATGTAGCCCTTCGTTTAATCTTATAGTTCATCTCATTCAAAATCAATTAGTTTTTATAAAAAAGCTAAGAACACGTGAATAGGAAAAACATGGGATTATAGTGGAATGTCGTCTTGCATCCTACAGGATTGTACGAGTGTTTGATTGTGCATAGAAAAAATGCAGAATTCTTTCAAAGAGGTTTGAGTGGATGGGATGTTTCCTACGAAATCTAGTGCAAATGAATCATATGGAAAAATTCCTATGGTTTATAATCCTATGAATCAAACAACCAAGATAGGAAAAATTCCTAATGATTAGAATCCTCCAAAATTCCTTTGAGAATCCTTTGAATCAAAGAAGCCCTTAATCTATTTTATGATTCATGGAATTGTATGTTGTAAAGCATAAAGTAAAAACAAATAATGGCAATTCAACAAGAAAAAAAGTTTGGGCAGTTATGATATGGAAGATTCTAGAACAAAAGAGAACCACTGTTGTTTTGAGGTTTGTGCATTATGCTTAAGTTCAACCATGGAGTCTGCTAGATTGTACATGTGGCAAAATCCGGTGGGGGGCTAGAAGATGGTGTGAGGGGCCGAGTGGAGGGAGACTATGAAGGAATGCACAGGTGCAAGATCGATATTTAGAGAGAGGGGGCGAACACGTGCGCTGTTGCACGCAGTGGCGGAGCCATGAAAAATAAATGAGCTAGGGCGCCAAGCATTGCTAATCCTTTACGAGGAGGGTCAATTCATGAAATTAAACCTTTTTAGCAGCAATTGTCTAATGATCACATTCATATTAGCCTCGATATATAGTGATGTTAGGGGTGGGGGCAGGGCCCTTACTGCCCCCTGCCTTCGACATTGTGCACGCGTCTGAGAGATGAAGCGGAAGGCATGGATGATGAGAGGGGGATGTTGGATATATAATTAATGTGGGTGTATTAGCTATTTATGTTAATCCTATATAGAGAGGTATAGATTGATTGATGTGGACATGGGAAAGAGGGTGAGACCTCACTGGATATATCGATTGATCGGTTTGTGTGGAAAACTATGAAAGACCTAGCTATATACACACATACATAGAGGAACATCGATCGTTGTGCATGCACGCGTGAGAGATAAATAATGCCCGGTATGATGGAGAGGGGGATGTGTGTGGGTGTGTGCCTTCATGGGAGACCGACCTGAAGAAAAAGATTGCATGCGTGCGATAGATAATGCCGACTGGTAGTGTGTGTGCAGGCATGCACGAGAGAAAGTTAGTGGTACAATTATAAAGAAAAGACTACTTTGTGGGTGTAAAAGAATAGGTGAGGTCATAATAAATGTAGAGTTGAATTCAAATATTTGAATAAGAGATCCTGATGTTTGAAACCGATGCATGCATGAATATAACGGAGATCTGCGCGGTGTGGTTTGGAAACGAGCATGTTGTAATGTATACACATTGAACAAGGTCAGACTGATTTGAATTTGAGATACCGATGGCAGACATCATTTGCCCGCATCGCATCCATGCATGGACACACTATTCTAATTGGAGATGATGGGCTTCTTTCGCATCACATATCTATATCTATACCCCTATATATATATTATATTATATATTTTTTATATTGTGTGCGGGTAACTTTAACTTTGAAAGATGGTCGTTGGATGAGGTGAATCCGATGGTCCAAAGATGGCAAATTTGAGCACTATTGGCCGTTGGATATCATCTAGATTCCACCAGATTTCGCCACATGTATAATCTAGAAGACTCCATGGTTGAACTTAAGCATAATGCACAAACATCAAAACACAAGCACTTCTTATTTGTTCTAGAATCTTCCGTATCAGAATTGCCCAAATGTTTTTCTACATGATTTGCCATTATTTGTTTTTACTTTATGTCTTACAATGCACAATTCCATGAATCTTAAAATAGATTAGCTTTCTTATAAAAACTAGATGATTTTGAATGAAATGAACTATAAGAATTAAACAAACATCTACATCATGAATATATGACTCAAAGCTTGCATGCTATAATGTGGTATTTATTCATAATTTGGTTGCCAAATCTCATCTGCGTAATGCATGTGTACCTTACTCTATTCTAAATGGTGTTTTTGTGTGTGTTGTGCGTGTTGACGTGCAAATTGTCTTTTTTTGGGTACACGTTAAGCTTGTTCTTCCGAAATTTCAAGCCGCGCCTTGTTATGCCAAAAATTGAAGCTAGCGTCTTTGTCTACCGTGCTGCGAAACTCCCGCCTCTTCAACCCGTGCCTTGTTAGCCCAAAATATTTAAGATGTATCTTTGTCTCGTTGTGCTCCGACAACTCCCTCCATCTCAACCCGCGCCTTGCTATTCCGAAATTACAACGCGCGCGAAAACTCCCACCTCCTGTGAAATCCCGACACGTGAAATGCCCGTGGTACCCCTGAACCGAAAGAACCGCCTCAAATCGGTGGGGGTACTTTCATAACTTACCCCACATTTCAGACAAGCGCATCTCTAAGCCATGGTTCCCCACTGCCATCCCATCCGCCCACCCATTCCTACACCGAGGCCGCGAAAACCCGCGACGAAACCCCACACCCTGCTCCGTCCGCCACCCAGCCAGAGCCTCTTCTCCGACGACATCGTCCACAACAACACCTCGACGTCCCTCATCCACCGTACCAGATGAGGATCCATCGTCGATGTCATCGTCCCGCCGGTTCAGCCACCCCGTCCTCCACCTCCAAGGAGCTGCCCCGACGTTCCCCTCATCTTTTGCACCACCTCCATTCCCACACCGCCATCTTCACCTGCACCACCGAAAGAGCATCATCACCACTGTTTCCTCGGATGAAGATGTGGCCTAATCGGCACCACCAAAGAGGTTGTACACTAATCGCCGCATTTTTTTTCTTGATTCGATGTCATGGTACTGCCGGCGCTCGGTCCCGAGCCGACACGGCGCGGCTCCATCCACGGCGGCGTCGCCGGCCACTTCCTCCACGGCGTCGCTCCCTCGGCAGCAATGTCCACATCAGTAGGAGCTTCTACTGCTTTAGCTATCGCTCGTGTTGCTACTCTGCTCTTGCTCTCGGTCCCCTGCTTGGTCTGCTCTTGCTATTGCTCTTACTCGCGCTGCTGCTCTCGCTCTTGCTCTTGCTTGTGATGCTGCTCCGATTTGGCTACACTTCAGTCGACTGAATCGAATTTTGGGTCAGTCGATTTTCAAGGGGTGGGCTCACCGGGGTGAAGGAAGAACCAGCCGCAGCGGGGAGGGGGGCTCACCGGAGAGGTACCCCACTATCTATCTTAGGGTTCAGGATGGGGGCGGTGGTCGCCGGCGGTGGCGGGGCGGTGGCGTGGGGATCGCTGGAGAAAAAGCTCGGCACGGGGGGCCTAGAGGGATGGCCGAGGCGGCGGTGGACCGGCGGAGGGAAGTGTTTTTGGGGTGGGAGGGGCGGCGCACCACCGGCCGCGGGCGGCGCGAGGCTGCTGTTTGGCCGGTGGTGGCTGGCGGCTCAGGGGGGTGGAAGTTGAAGATGAACCGCAGGCCCTTGATTACGTATCCAACGGCTGCAAAATCGACTGACCAGAGATGAAAAAGTCAGTCGACCGACGTGTAGCCTCACCTTGCTAGTGCATTCAGTTTCGACAGCAAAATTCAGTTTCGACAGCAAAATTCAGTTTCGACAGTTAAGTTCAGTTTCGACAGTTAAGTTCAGTTTCGACAGTTAAGTTCAGAGATGAGCGGCTGATGTATTTTACATCTAGCACTTTGTGGTTATGTATTTTACGTCATGTATTGGAGATGCTATTAGAATTCCACTCAGGTTAACGTTGTTCGTTGTCTCTCTTGTCCTGCTTCAGCCTCGGCGTCGTACAACTCACCGGAGCTGCTCCAACGACGAAACCCTCCATCACAGCGGAGCAGTACCTCGGGCTCCATCTCCAGACGCCTAAGATCTTCTTCCCCTCCTCCGACAGCCAAGTCAGCCGGAGCATCCTCACCGGCCAACCCAATCACGCTGAGATCGACATGGCTTCGCCAAAGAGGTTGTACACTTGTTGCATCTCTTTTTTACTCTACATGTTATATATATTGTCCACTGAGCACTCGTAGTAACGGGAAATACGATTATTTTATCCTACTATATGACAAGCAGTGAGGTACCAGGCAACTTAGCTATCCGTGATGGACTCTCTTGAACGCCATCATTATTTATCTCTGCGCGTTTGAGCTGTGCATTTGTCGATGGGCCTGGGAGTTGAGCTAGTATGGCAGTGGCCTGGGTCCAAAGTAATAGAAGTAGCACAAAAACATTTTTTTAGTGTAGGATTTTCCTTGCTCAAGCCTGCCTACTAGAATCGCCAGTGCTTGAAAGGAAAAGTGAATGAAAAACATCGGAATTGGAAAGTTTCCTATGGTACTACTTTTCATGAATTTGGTGCAAAGGAATGGAGCAAAGGAAAACTGTAGGATTTGTTCCTTTAGTGTCTCCTTGAAAGAAAAACCGTAGGAATTCTAATTTCCACTTCTCCTCCTTTTCATATTCCTATTCATCAAGCACAAGACTAAGAGATAGTAGCATAATAGCATTATAACCGTACATTTTCTTGTGGTTTGACTTAATCTCACCATGCTTTTTTGCATCCTGTGATCTTCCAATTGTTGTGAATCAAACACCCAGATTGGCAGAAATCCTGTGTTTTTAAATTCTCTGTTTTGCACGTGCATTCCTATCCTATTCCTGTCTATTTCCTATCCCTGCATTGTTAGAATCCTCAAATTCAAACAAGCCCTTACTCAATTACTTCTGTTACAGATATGTGTCAAAGAAAACCTTGTGTGGTTTGTCCTGCTCCTGCGGCGCTGTGTTCCACCCCAGCTCAGCTGCTCCAACGACGGAAGGGTTCACCACAGCAGGGATCCGCTCTCCAGACTGTCTTTCGCCGCCTCAGATCTTCTTCCCCGCCGCCGGCAGCCATGACAACTGCATTACCATCATCAACTGAGCAGATGACCTTGAGGACTACACGGGTCCGCAAGAGAGGTCGCACTCTTCCGTGTCTGCTTACGTTATGCGTCGCTTAATATGATGACATGCTACATTATCGTCGTGTTCACCTATTAGACTCCGAGTCAGGTCCAAACTAATGCTGAAACTTGAGTTTTTAAATGGTTGTGGGGTACATATTGGGGCAGCAATCAGTACTATCTGTCTACTATCTGGTTAATCTCCGGTGTCTACTATGAGTTTCATGTTGGGTGCAAACAAACATTAAAGGAGCCATTATCTGTATTTTTTAACTAAAGCTATTATCTGCCTGCTATCATTGGTTTTGGGTCTATCCACAGTTTGCTACCATCACTCTGGATTTGTGCATGCACTCCTTACATAATCTCACTATGTTTTATTCCTATGCATGCCAGTTATTGTACACAATGGAACTGATCATGTAGAGCAAAAGAGACGAGCCTTGCGTGGCAATAAAATTTCATGCAGACGTCGTTCCATGGTGGGCGCAAAGGCAGCCCCCCTCCACCCATTTCGGATCGTAATCAAGAGGAAGATAACTGTTCTGAGGGGGATTCAGAAGGAGAAGACCACTCCTATTTACCCCATGAGGTCTTCGCTCTAACTTGGCATGCTGATGTTGGTAATATCATGCATATGGTGCCTTGCATTGCTTACTGTATACATTAAAGATGTCATCTGCTTAGTTTAGACATGCTTTGTGTCAATGCCATCTGTTTAGTTTCTTTATCGTATATGTGAATCATGCAATGCCATCTTGTCTAGCCAGGCATCATATATGTGAATTTTGCAATGCCACCCTGGTTAGCCAGTCATCTTATATGTGAATTATATCATGCCATCATTTTTTATTACGTGTTAAATTTGTCAACAATTTTAGTACATTCAATTACTCTTCCTGTGCATCAGCCATTTGGCACGGTCATGGAAAAATCTGGAGTGGAAACAAGGTCTTCAGAGCAGACAATGCTATCTGACGAAGCGCATGTCTTGCTGGTTACCGATAGCTCCTCAGAGGAGGATTCAGAGACAGATGACCAGTCATATTTCCCCCCCCGAGGTGCATGCCCTAACTTGGCAGGGTTATGTTGCTCATATCGTGCGTATGGTATCTTGCATTGCTATGTCATTTGCTTAGTTTAGACATGCTTTGTGTGAATGCCACCTGTTTAGTGTCTAATTACCATATATGTGAATTATGCAATGCCATCTTGTTGCAAGACATTATATATGTGAATTATGCAATGTTATCTTGTTGCAAGGCATTATGTATGTGAATTATGCAATGCCATGCTGTTTAGGCAAGCGTCATATATGTGAATTATATCATGCCGTCCTTTTTTTGTATTTCTCATTGCTTTTGTCGACAATGTTTGTATATTCAACTGCTCTTCCTGTGCATCAGCCATTTGAATTGGTGATGGAGAAATCTGGAGTGAAAACAAGGTCTTCAGAGCAGACAATGCTACCTGCTGAAGCAGATATCTTGCTGGTTACAGATAGCTCTTCAGAGGAGGATTCAGAGGCAGATGACCAGTCCTATTATCCCCCTGAGGTGTATGCTCAAACTTGGCAGGGTTATATTACTCATATAATGCATATGTTGTATTGCAATGCTTAGTTTTTACATCATATACACAATATTGAATGCCATCTCCTTAGTTGACACATCATATATGCGATTGCCCTCTGCTCACTTCCTTAGTATATAAATCATATATTTGAATTATGTCATGCCATGATGTTTACATAGACAGCATGTATCTGAATTATGGCATGCCAACCCATTTTCTAAAGACATAATATAGTTATATCATCTCATCCTGTTTACATAGTCATCATATTTTAAATTATGTCATTCTATCCGTGAATTATATCATGCCATCATGTTTCCATCGACGGCATGTTTGTGATTTATGGCATGCCAACCACTTTAATAGACACATCGTATAGTTATATCATGTCATCCTGTTTACATAGTCATCATATTTTGAAGTATGTCATTCTATCCTGTTTAGTTAGCCATCATACATGTGAAATTGTGTCATGCTATCCTGTTTAATTAGCCATCATATATGTGAAATTATGTCCTGCTATTCTGTTTGCTTAGACAACATAAATGTGAATTATTTCATGCCCTGTTTTCTTCCCTACTATCCATTGCACCTGTCTATCTTACAATGTCTGTACATTCAATTACTTTTCTTGTTTATCAGCCATTTCAATTGGAGGGAGTGATGGCAGTATCTGTGGGAGTAAAAACACGGTCTTCAGAAAAGATCGTGCTACCTGTCGATGCAGATAGAACCACGGTTGTACTTGCCCAAGAACCAGCCCCACCACACATAACCCACACTCATGCAGATTGTACCCCTACCCAGTTGGACAGAGAACCAGCTACACCCCTTCTAACCCCAACCCCAGCAGATAGACACCCAGTTCCCGTTGACACAGCACCGTCTCCACCACAGAGCACCCAAACACGAGCAGTTAGTAAGGCAACTGCAGTGCCCAAATCACGAGGACCACCACTCCGAACCCGAAGTCAACGCTTAAAGCAGAAGAAGAATTGTTCTCAGGTCAGGTTCCGTAGCTATGGTTCATACTACTTTGCTCTTGCATCACTGTATTTACTGATACCAACTAATTTCAAATTTGAAGGATGCAATTGAAACTCCAATGGCGCAACAGGTATGTTTTAAACCTGTTTCTTCAACGTGTTTGGCTGTTTGCTGTTGTAACTTGCTCTATGTTGATTTCAGTTTCAATTGAATAAACAGTTATGTTCTCATGCCATGCACATTACAAGTGTTGTTATTGCTGTGTAGTTTCCCACACTTATATTCTGTCTATGCTGCTTTGTCTTAAATAGATATGATTCGAACTGTATCTATCTTGATTTGGCAACATAAACTAGAATGATATAGACCATACAGTGACCATACTACATAGATATATGTTTGTTTCATGCTGTTATCCTGTCCACCTTACTACTGAACTGGTTTACCAAAATGAGTTTCATATACTACATTGTAAACCTGAGATGTGTTTGTTTGTTTCTCTTTTAGAACGCGGATAAAATATTGGAGAAGAGTACCCTGTTATGCAATGGTAAAGGAAGTAATGCAGATAAGGTTCAAGATAGTGAGACATCCCTGTTGGTCTCCAAGAAAGCTGATAAAAACTATATTGAAGACACTGAGACAACCCCAAAGTCCTGTCTTGATGTAGTGTTCGAGTTACTGGCTACCACTGCTGGCACCAGCTCTTCGAACTCGTTGCCTGAATCAGTTCGGCTTCTTGAGTCTCAACTTCAAGTTGAAAGACATCGATCAGATGTTATGCGACAGGAAGCCGAAGGACTGAGGAAGTCCCTGCAGAATTCAGATGCATACTTTCTGGTGCAACAGCAAGCGCTGGAGGACTTAAGCGCCAAACAAGAGAAAGTTAATAAGCTTGCTAAGCATCTTGCCAGCATTATGGGTACCCAGGATATTGTTTCTTGAGCTCTTCTGAAGTGGTTTCAGTTCTGGACTTGTTTTGCTGCGGCGTTTATATGCTGCTGTGTTCCCTATATTTGCACTGGTGGCGAACTTTGATGCCCAGTGGATGTAATATGTGTAATAGCCGTGATAGCCTAGTGTAAGTTGCTTGCTTATTTATTTCCTTGTTGTCTTGTTTATTTGTTTGCTTGTAGTCAGTGCAGTTCTTTTTCTGCGGTTTGCTAGTGGCTGCAATAACCTATTTTTTAAAACTAGGCCACAATAACCATGGGCTAATATTTACTGTAGTGACACTGGGCCTCCTACGGGCCGTAGAAACAGTGGGCCTTCTACGGGCCGTATAAAATAGGGCCTTCTACGGGCCGTATAAACAGTGGGCCTTCTATGGGCCGGGAAGAAACAATGGGCCTTCTACGGGTCGTATCATCAATGGGCCTTATACGGGCAGTATGATCGATTGGCCAAACATGGCCAATAACAGGCCGCATAATGGCCGTAAATGGGCTAGAGTTGGAATCGTCCATTCATGGGCCGACCATAACGGGCCATCGTTAATAGGCCATATTTCATGACGCTATGAAAACGGCCCAACATGTTAACAAGCCACAAACGGGGCCAACTGTACCACGGGCTGAATTTGGCCCATAAGCAGAAAATGACAGTAACGGGCCGTAAGTAAACGAATGCTAGAAATGAGCCCAAGAATAATGAGATCTGAGAGGCTGAAAGATAACATGGGCTGGAAACAGCCCAATGGAATAATGGGCCCTTAATGGGTATAAAGTGGACACTGTTCATTACGGGCCAGTTTCACCACGGGGTGTTAATGGGTGTAAAGTTAATACACTGTTCATTACGGGCCAGTTTCACCACGGGCCGTTAATAGGCCAAGAGTTACATAGGGCCTCATATGGGCCGAAAGACGTCATGGGCCATACATGGGCCAGAAGTGAAAACGGGCTGGAATCATATTGGATGGCCCAGATGACGCTACTGGGCCTAATTCGAATAGGGCGTAACGGGCCTTGGGTTAGCGGGCTGTAAATGGGCTATATGCGAACAGGCCGTTAAGAGGCTTTCCATGGGCCGGCCCGCCACCTTTTGACCAAGTCAAACGGGCCGGCCTTTTCACAGGAATGGGCCTCTGTTGGGCCGTGCCACGTGTCGACGTATCATAGGCGCCTTCTGTCCAATGAGTGGATGACATCTGTCCCACGATGAGCCGACACGTGTTTCCTCCAGCCAATGATGATTTTACACGTGGAAAATCCCCATTGGTCGGGGCTGTTAATGGGTTATTAGATCCAAAACCCGACCCGATAGCTTAACGTCATTCCGTTACGGTGGATGCCACGTGTCAGTCACCCTTGACGAAAGCACTTCTGTGACGCATGATTTATCGTCATGGAAGTGGGCACTTCCGTGATGATAATTTTGGTAATGGCATGGAACACTTCTACGACAGCACAGGTATGACTATCTTGATTCTGTCATAAATTTGTCATGGATGTACATGCATGACAAAAAACGCGACCTACTGTGACAAACACGTATCATCACGGAAGTGTATTTTTTGTAGTGTTTCTCTGGTATTCGGGAGTTGCATAATCTCATAGTCAGAGGAACATATATAATTCATGAAGAAAGCAGTAGTAATAAAACTGAACGATCATTATGCTAAGCTAACAGATGGGTCTTATCCATCAAATCATTCTCTAATGATGTGACCCCGTTCATCAAATGACAACACATGTCCATGGCTAGGAGACTTAACCATCTTTGATTAACGAGCTAGTCAAGTAGAGGCATACTAAGGACACTCTGTTTGTCTATGTATTCACAGATGTACTAAGTTTCCGGTTAATACAATTCTAGCATGAATAATAAACATTTATCATGATATAAGGAAATATAAATAACAACTTTATTATTGCTTCTAGGGCATATTTCCTTCATGGGCCTCTATGTGCCTTAGTGGGTGCTACCTCTTGAGCACTGTATTGGTTTTCCTCGAAGAGGAAGGGATGATGCAGTAAAGTAGCGTAAGTATTTCCCTCAGCTTTTGAGAACCAAGGTATTAATCCAGTAGGAAGCTACGCGCGAGTCCCTCGTACCTGCACAAAACAAATAAATCCTCGCAACCAACGCGATAAGGGGTTGTCAATCCCTACACGGCCACTTACGAGAGTGAGATCTGATAGATATGATAAGATAATATTTTTGGTATTTTTATGATAAATACGCAAAGTAAAATAAAAGCAAAGTAAAAAGCAAAGGAAATAACTAAGCATTGGAAGATTAATATGATGAAGATAGACCCGGGGCCCATAGGTTTCACTAGTGGCTTCTCTCAAGAGCATAAGTATTTTACGATGGGTGAACGAATTAGTGTTGAGCAATTGACAGAATTGAGCATAGTTATGAGAATATCTAGGTATGATCATGTATATAAGCATCATGTCCGAGACAAGTAGACCGACTCCTCCCTGCATCTACTACTATTACTCCACTCATGATCGCTATCCAGCATGCATCTAGAGTATTAAGTTCATGAAAACAGAGTAACGCCTTAAGCAAGATGACATGATGTAGAGGGATAAACTCATGCAATATGATGAAAACCCCATCTTGTTATCCTCGATGGCAACAATATAATTTGTGCCTTGCTGCCCCTACTATCACTGGGAAAGGACACCGCAAGATTGAACCCAAAGCTAAGCACTTCTCCCATTGCAAGAAAGATCAATCTAGTAGGCCAAACCAAACTGATAATTCGAAGAGACTTGCAAAGATAACCAATCATACATAAAAGAATTCAGAGAAGATTCAAATATTGTTCATAGATAGACTTGATCATAAACCCACAATTCATCAGTCTCAACAAACACACCGCAAAAGGAAGATTACATTGAATAGATCTCCACAAGAGAGGGGGAGAACATTGTATTGAGATCCAAAAAGAGAGAAGAAGCCATCTAGCTAATAACTATGGACCCGTAGGTCTGAGGTGAACTACTCACACTTCATCGGAGGGGCTATGGTGATGATGTAGAAGCCCTCCGTGATGGATACCCCCTCTGGCGGAGCTCCGGAACAGGCCCCAAGATGGGATCTCGTGGATACAGAAAGTTGCGGCGGTGGAATTAGGGTTTTGGCTCCGTATCTGATCGTTTGGGGGTACGTAGGTATATATAGGAGGAAGGAGTACGTCGGTGGAGCAACATGGGGCCCACGAGGGTGGAGGGCGCGCCAGGGGGGTAGGCGCGCCCCCTACCTCGTGGCCTCCTCCTTTGTATCTTGACGTATGGTCCAAGTCTCCTGGATCATGTTCGGTGAAAAAATCACGTTCCCGAAGGTTTCATTCCGTTTGGACTCTGTTGGATATTCCTTTTCTTCGAAACCCTAAAATAGGCAAAAAACAGAAATTCTGGGTTGGGCCTCCGGTTAATAGGTTAGTCCCAAAATAATATAAAAATGGATAATAAAGCCCAAAAATGTCAAAAACAGTAGATAATATAGCATGGAGCAATCAAAAATTATAGATACATTGGAGACGCATCAAGCATCCCCAAGCTAAATTCCTGCTCGTCCTCGAGTAGGTAAATGATAAAAACAGAATTTTTGATGTGGAGTGCTACTTGGCATAATTTTAATGTAATTCTTCTTAATTGTGGTATGAATATTCAGATCCGAAAGATTCAAGATAAAAGTTCATATTGACATAAAAATAATAATACTTCAAGCATACTAACTAAGCAATTATGTCCTCTTAAAATAACGTGGCCAAAGAAAGTTCATCCCTACAAAATCATATAGTTTAGTCATGCTCCATTTTCGTCACACAAGAATGCTCTCATCATGCACAACCCTTATGACAAGCCAAGCAATTGTTTCATACATTAGTAATCTCAAACCTATAAACTTTCACGCAATATATGAGCGCGAGCCATGGATATAGCACTATGGGTGGAATAGAATATGATGATGGGGGTTATGTGGAGAAGATAAAAAAGGAGAAAGTCTCACATCAACGAGGCTAATCAATGGGCTATGGAGATGCCCATCGATTGATGTTAATGCAAGGAGTAGGGATTGCCATGCAACGGATGCACCAGAGCTATAAATGTATGAAAGCTCAACAAAAGAAACTAAGTGGGTGTGCATCTAACTTGCTTGCTCACAAAGACCTAGGGCACTTGAGGAGGCCCATTGTTGGAATATACAAGCCAAGTTCTATAATGAAAAATCCCACTAGTATATGAAAGTGACAAAACAAAAGACTCTCTATCATGAAGATTATGGTGCTACTTTGAAGCACAAGTGTGGAAAAAGGATAGTAGCATTGTCCCTTCTTTACTTTTTTTATTTGGCCTTTCTTTTTTTGGCCTTTTTTAGGACAATGCTCTATGAATGATGGTCATCACACTTCTATTTACTTACAACTCAAGAATTACAACTCGATACTTAGAACAAGATATGACTCTATATGAATGCCTCCGACGATGTACCGGGATATGCAATGAACCAAGAGTGACATGTATGAAGAAATTATGAACGGTGGCTTTGACACAAATACTATGTCAACTACATGATCATGCTAAGCAATATGACAATGATGAATGTGTCATGATAAACGGAATGGTGGAAAGTTGCATGGCAATATATCTCAGAATGGCTATGGAAATGCCATAATAGGTAGGTATGGTGGCCGTTTTGAGGAAGATATAAGAAGGTTTATGTGTGACAGAGCGTATCATATCACGGGGTTTGGATGCACCGGCGAAGTTTGCACCAACTCTTAATGTGAGAAAGGGCAATGCACGGTACCGAAGAGGCTAGCAATGATGAAAGGATGAGAGTGCGTATAATCCATGGACTCAACATTAGTCATAAAGAACTCACATACTTATTGCAAAAATCTACAAGTCATCAAAAACCAAGCACTACGCGCATGCTCCTAGGGGGATAGATTGGTAGGAAAAGACCATCGCTCGTCCCCGACCGCCACTCATAAGGAAGACAATCAAATAACACCTCACGTTTCAAATTTGTTACATAACGTTTACCATACGTGCATGCTACGAGACTTGCAAACTTCAACACAAGCATTTCTCAAATTCACAACTACTCGACTAGCACGACTTTTATATTATTACCTCCATATCTCAAAACAATCATCAAGCATCAAACTTCTCTTAGTATTCAAAACACTCATAAGAATTTTTTTATTAATCTTGAACACCTACCAATTAGGATCATTTAATCAAATTACCATGCTATTTAAGACTCTCAAAATAATCTAAGTGAAGCATGAGAGATCAATAGTTTCTATAAAACAAATCCACCACCGTGCTCTAAAATATATAAGTGAAGTACTAGAGCAAAACTATATAACTCAAATGATATAAGCGAAGCACATAGAGTATTCTAACAAATTCCAAATCATGTATGGCTCTCTCAAAAGGTATGTCCAAAAAGGATGATTGTGGTAAACTAAAAAGCAAAGACTCAAATCATACAAGACGCTCCAAGCAAAACACATATCATGTGGTGAATAAAAATATAGCTCCAAGTAAAGTTACCGATAGAAGTAGACGAAAAGAGGGGATGCCTTCCGGGGAATCCCCAAGCTTTGGCTTTTAGGTGTCCTTATATTATCTTGGGGGTGCCATGGGCATCCCCAAGCTTAGGATCTTGCCACTCCTTATTCCATAATCCATCAAATCTTTACCCAAAACTTGAAAATTTCACAACACAAAACTTAAAGTAGAAAATCTCGTGAGCTCCGTTAGCGAAAGAAAACAAAAGAACACTTCAAGGTACTGTAATGAACTCATTCTTTATTTATATTGGTGTTAAACCTACTGTATTCCAACTTCTCTATGGTTTATAAACTATTTTACTAGCCATAGATTCATCAAAATAAGCAAACAACACACGAAAAACAGAATCTGTCAAAAATAGAACAGTCGGTAGTAATCTGTAGCTAGCGCAAGATCCGGAACCCCAAAAATTCTAAAATAAATTTCTGGACGTGAGGAATTTATCTATTAATCATCTGCAAAAAGAATTAACTAAATAGCACCTTCCAAATAAAAATGGCAGCAGTTCTCGTGAGCGCTAAAGTTTCTGTTTTTTACAGCAAGATATCAAGACTTTCCCCAAGTCTTCCCAACGGTTCTACTTGGCACAAACACTAATTAAACACAAAAACACAACCTAAACAGAAGCTAGATAAATTATTTATTACTAAACAGTAGCAAAAAGCAAGGAATAAAAATAAAATTGGGTTGCCTCCCAACAAGCGCTATTGTTTAATGCCCCTAGCTATGCATAAAAAGCAAGGATAGATCTAGGTATTGCCATCTTTGATAGGCAATTCCTCAATGAGGCATCTACCATTTTTAGGAATTTATTTATTTTTATTGATTATCAAATTTTTAGACACAAGATCGAAAAATTCATTTGTAATAAATGGTTCCTTAATGATAGCAAAAAGATTGGGACGAATACTTATAGATTTGAGATCCGCAGTTTCCTTACTAGAGGATTCACCCTTATTTTTAGGAACATAGATAAGATTAGCAATTTTAGTGGGAGGATTTGGAGTATTCTTTACGGAAGAAAAAGCGGTTCCCAAGTTGGTAATAATATCCTCAAGTTTATCGATCCTAGTGGAATCGTGATTTATTTTCTCATTAACTATGGGTTCCTTCTCTTTAATATTTTTCAAAGTGACTCCTACTTTAGATCCATATTGAGAGATTCGGTTGTGGATCTTTTTATCCAAATTTTCAATTAATTCTACGGTAGCAACCTTATTTTCAGTAATTTTGAGCCTTTGCATTACATGCTCCAAAGTTAATACAGTTCCATTAACCAAAAGAGGAGGTGAGCCAAACAAATCTATCATAGCATTATAGGAATCAAAAGTATGGCTACCCAAGAAGTTCCCTCCGGTGATATTATCAAGGACATATCTGTGCCAAGGAGTAGCGCCTACATAAAAATGCAAAGAAGAACGGAAGTAGATTGCTTCCTCGTAGATCTATTTTGAGCATTGCAAATTCTATACCAAGCGTCTTTTAGATTTTCTCCCTCCCTTTGCTTAAAATTTAGAATTTCATTCTTGGGACACAACGGAGAAGATAATGGACTAGCCATAACGACAAGCAAACAGAAAAGAGGCGAACGGAAAGAGAGGGAGGATAGAGAGAGAGAGGGCGAATAAAACGGAAGGGTGAAGTGGGGGAGAGTAAAATGAGAGGCAAATGGCAAATAATGTAATGCGGGAGATAAGGATTGTGATGGGTACTTGCTATATTGACTTTTGCGTAGACTCCCCGGCAACGGCGCCAGAAATCCTTCTTGCTACCTCTTGAGCACTGCGTTGGTTTTCCCCGAAGAGGAAGCGATGATGCAGTAAAGTAGCGTAAGTATTTCCCTCAGTTCTGGAGAACCAATGTATCAATCCAGTAGGAGGCTACGCGCGAGTCCCTCGTACCTACACAAAACAAATAAATCCTCGCAACCAACGCGATAAGGGGTTGTCAATCCCTACACGGCCACTGATACGTCTCCAACGTATCTATAATTTTTGATTGCTCCATGCTATATTATCTACTGTTTTAGACATTATTGGGCTTTATTTTCCACTTTTATATTATTTTGGGACTAACCTATTAACCGGAGGCCCAGCCCAGGATTGCTGTTTTTTTGCCTGTTTTAGGGTTTCGAAGAAAAGGAATATCAAACGGAGTCCAAATGGAATGAAACCTTCGGAAACGTGATTTTCTCATCAGATAAGATCCAGGAAACTTGGACTGTCCGTCAAGAAAGCCACGAGGTGCTCACAAGGGTAGGGGCGCCCCCCCTAGGGTGCGCCCCCTGCTTTGTGGGCCCCTCGAAGCTCCACCGACGTACTTCTTCCTCCTATATATATCCACGTACCCCCAAACGATCGGGGACGGAGCCAAAAACCTAATTCCACCGCCGCAACTTTCTGTATCCACGAGATCCCATCTTGGGGCCTATTCCCGGAGCTCCACCGGAGGGGGCATCGATCACGGAGGGCTTCTACATCATCATCCAAGCCCTCCGATGAAGTGTGAGTAGTTTACTTCAGACCTACGGGTCCATAGCTAGTAGCTAGATGGCTCTTTCTGTCTTTTTGGATTTCAATACAATGTTCTCCCCCTCTCGTGGAGATCTATTCGATGTAATCTTCTTTTTGCGGTGTGTTTGTTGAGACCGATGAATTGTGGGTTATGATCAAGTCTATCTATGAATAATATTTGAATCTTCTCTGAATTCTTTTATGTATGATTGGTTATCTTTGCAAGTCTCTTTGAATTATCAGTTTGGTTTGGCCTACTAAATTGGTTGTTCTTGCCATGGGAGAAGTGCTTAGCTTTGGGTTCAATCTTGCGGTGTCTTTTCCTAGTGACAGAAGGGGCAGCAAGGCACGTATTGTATTGTTGCCATCGAGGATAACAAGATGGGTTTTTTATCATATTGCATGAAACTATCCCTCTACATCATGTCATCTTGCTTAAGGCGTTACTTTGTTTTTAACTTAATACTCTAGATGCATGCTGGATAGCGGTTGATGAGTGGAGTAATAGTAGTAGATGCAGAATCGTTTCGGTCTACTTGTCTCGGACGTGATGCCTATATACATGATCATACCTAGATATTCTCATAACTATGCTCAATTCTGTCAATGGCTCAACAGTAATTTGTTGACCCACCGAAGGCCAGAAGTCTTCGATATGGCGAGTGCAAAGCGGAATAGCTTGTATTGAGGCTGCATCTGTTGGAATAAAGATTTCTGCAATTGCATCTCTGTCCCACTCCGCTCCAGGAAGGATCAAGTCCCGAACCAATTGTGGGGGGTTAGCTATTCTGCTCATAATTGGCCGCATGTTATGTGGACGGGGTAGCCAGTTATGTTGCCATGTTGATGTGCTGTTTCCATCACCTATCCCCCTGATCAAACCCTGAACTGGGACTCATGAAAGAGAGAGCACGAGCAGTAGGTCTCCGTCGGGACTGTGAGTCCATATACGGGCCGAAAGGAAGCCCGGCACAAAGCCTCTTAAGGCCGGCCCCGACTCGATGTCAGAAGAAAAAAACCGGCCCCGACCGGCCGACCCGACCCTCTCGATCGCTCCCTCCCCGTCATCCACCTCTCGTCAGAAGAACCCTCCCTCTCCGCCCTCCGCCGCCGCCGCCGCCGCCGCCAATCGCAGCGCAGCCGCCTCGCCTCCGTCGAGCTCGTCCGCGGAGAAGTTGGCCTAGCCGCGGTCGCACGAGAATATGCTCGACATCAACCTCTTCCGCAAGGAGAAGGGCGGCGACCCTGAGCTCGTCCGCCAGTCGCAGCGCAGCCGCTTCGCCCCCGTCGAGCTCGTCGACGAGGTCATCGTCCTCGACGAGGCGTGGCGCCAGAGTAAGTCCTCCTCCTCTCCCCCCCAGAACCTTCCAGATCCGCGGACCCTGACCCCCCAGGACGTATCGTCTCCGCAGGGCAGTTCGAGCTCGACAAGATCCGGCAGGAGCTCAACAAAACCAGCAAGGAGATCGGCAAGCTCAAGGCCGTACGTCCCGCGTCGATTCGCCTCGCTTTGGTTTATCTTTTAGTCCTCGGGGTTAGCTCTGGATTTGTATGTGACGGCGAGCATGCCGCTTTGTTGCAGAAAAAGCAGGATGCGACGGAGCTGATACAGAGCACGGAGGAGATTAAGAAGAGGCTGGCCGCCAAGGAGACGGACGTGCAGGAGGCCAAGACCACCCTCGATGCCAAGCTAGTTACCATCGGCAACCTCGTGCATGAATCTGTGCCCATCAGCAACGACGAGGTGCGTTGAAAAAGTGCCAACCCCACATTTCATGGTTCTACAGATAACTAAGTCAGACATTGGCTGTATAACTTTGTGAAAGATACTAGTCTCCTTTAGTGATTGTTTGGAACTATACTAGCTCTAATTTAACCTAGTTCCTGTTCCCCTGTTTCTGCTGTCGGTATTCGTGATGCAATTTAGGTAACTATAGTAATACAAAACACATCACTGCACTACATTGAGTTGGCTTTGAATCTGCTTATGAGCAACTGGATGTTCCTATTCTAGAAATATGAAATGTAGGTTTGCTTCACAGAATTGATATAAAGGCATCTCAAGTTACTTAATAGTTCCTTCTCACAGGCAAACAATGCTATTGTGCGGACATGGGGCGAGAAGAGACTGGAGGAGAAATTGAAGAATCATGTGGATCTTTGCATAATGCTTGACATCGTATCTTTGGATAAGGGTAAATGCTCAAAAACAATCCTCTGTTGGTTGAATGCTTTCTCATTGTGCTTGGATTACTCTGGTTCAAGTTTGATTGAAAGTTGAATGCATTTTTTTACATGCCTACAGTTGTAATGAATTGCTTCTTTTGTTGTGCTCGCTGCCATTGTAGAATGGCCGTCTATGATTCTGTTCTACTTCTCTGTGACCATTGTTGAGGAAATCGTTAACTGGTAGCTGCTCGGTTGGCTAGCGAGTAGGGGATTAATCGGCTTCGGCAAGTTAATCGGCCATTTAATCAATTAATCAGATGATTTTTCGGTTTATCGGCTACTCGGTGACCCTATGAGTAGGGATTAATCGGCAAGTTAACTGGTTAATCGGATGAATTCTTGAACAGGGTCTGTGACGCAATTTTTTTTGTTCCGAACTTCGGGAGAAGCAGCTTACTGACAACTATAGGTTTTGTTTTAGGGTGACAAATATAGGTTTTTGTCTTTGACGAATTTTTAATAATCAGCACAGCTCTGCAATTTGTGTGGGCCTTATGTTAAACACTTACCAATAGTATTGTGTGTATTTGACTATAATTTCTGGTTTCAACTAGCACTGCTGTATCACTATCAACAACTGAAAATTCTGGTTTTAAGTAGCAACGTTGAGTCTGTTGTGTTAGCATGTTGGCCCCAGTACTTGGTATCACACAAATCATTATACAATTGCTGTGCTTGATACATATATGGGATGGGATTGATAGATACCTGTATTCCTCTATCTACCGTATTATGGAACACCAGATCATCAAATATAGTAATCCGGTACTCTCTTGAACTAAAACCCCGACACTTATTTTGGATCAGAGGGAGTAGCAGAATAGTAGCAACTTTTTATGTTTGCATCTACTTGCACTACGTTTAAGTTTATGAAAAAAACATTGTTCATTTGTACTTAAGAAGTTTTTTTCCCATCATAGCACAAGCTCGCTGGAGTTACTAAATTTGTGGAACCCCTGCTTTATTAAATTTTAAGCTACCTCTCATACTTTGCCCACTCATTCGCAGGTGCTGATGTAGCTGGTGGAAGAGGTTTCTTTTTGAAGGGTGACGGTGTTCTCCTGAACCAGGCGTTGATAAATTTTGGGCTATCATTCCTGGGAAAACGAGAATTTACACCAATGCAAACTCCTTTTTTCATGAGAAAGGAGATCATGGCAAAATGTGCCCAGTTGGCCCAATTTGATGAGGAGCTCTACAAAGTAAGTCCAAAGAGGTGTCCCTTGCATATTCTGGTGTTATTGATTAACTGTATTTCCATTTGTTTCCCTGTATTTAAAAATAAGGCCATGCTTTCTCGGGGTGTGGTAATGTATTTTCTTGTTAGTTTGCTGCTGTATGTTCACAGCTTCAGTAAGCATCACTCAGTTTCATTGAAGTTACATTCTGTTAGGTTGATTGGTAATGGTTCTCAGAGGAGTAACCTTCCATTTCCAGTTCTAACTATCTGGCAAGTCTTAACATGTACAGTTCTGGGCAAAGTTCAAAGCACCATTTTTTTGTTTATATTCTGTTTGTACACTGGTTCCTCATTATCATTGTTGATTTGAACTAATGATGTTTCAGTAGTATTAGTTTGAGTTTGATCCAACATGTGTAATAATATGTCCATCAGTCCATGACCGTTAGTTGCATTTGGCAGGTAACAGGTGACGGAGAGGATAAGTATCTCATAGCAACATCGGAGCAACCGCTATGTGCTTATCATCTAGGTGATCGAATTTATCCTGCAGATTTGCCTATCAGGTTGGTAGTGCCTAATTTTAGGTAGCTTGTCTTTAGTCACTAGGCGCAAGTAATTTGATAACAGACTTTGCGTGTTTAGATATGCTGGGTTCTCCACGTGCTTCCGGAAAGAAGCTGGTTCACACGGGAGGGACACAGCTGGCATCTTCAGAGTCCACCAGTTTGAAAAGATCGAGCAGTTCTGCGCCACAGGTCCAAATGACAATGTATCCTGGGAAATGCATGAGGAGATGATTAAAAATGCAGAAGATTTTTATCAGGCGGTAAGTATCTGAAGCTTTGCGAACCTTAAACAACAGTGTTGATATCCTCGACTGCGCGTTGCTGATATGTATAAACATTGCTTGCAGATTGGGCTACCATATCAACTAGTTTCAATTGTCTCTGGTGCTCTTAATGATGCTGCAGCTAAGAAGTATGATTTGGAAGCATGGTTCCCTGCATCAAAAACCTTCCGAGAATTAGTGTCCTGTTCAAATTGCACAGATTATCAGGCAAGGAGACTTGGAATAGGCTATGGCCAGAAAAAGGTAGGAGTTGCCCTTGTTTAAATGGATGCTTGTGCCTTGTGTGAGTATATCAAAATGTCTGACCACCTGATGTATGTATGTTGAATTGGCAGAATGATGAGCAATCGAAGCAGTTCGTTCATATGTTGAATTCCACGCTGACTGCAACTGAGAGGACACTTTGCTGTATTCTGGAGAACTACCAGCGGGAAGGTGGTGTTGAAGTGCCAGAGGTGTTGCGGCCATTCATGCTTGGAATAGATTTCCTTCCTTTCAAGCGGCCTCTTGTTGATAGCAAACAAGCTGCTGCTGACTCCAAACCCAATAAGTCTAAACCAAAGGTATTTTTGCCTTTTCCAGTTTCCGAAGACAGCATGTTAATCCACCACCAGTCTGATCGTTTATTTTGTCTCCTGGCAGGGAAATGCAGCTTGAACTGAAAATTGTTTCCAGGCAGATAATGATGCACCCTTCCTTTTATTAATTTCAAGAATGGTCTGTAGCATGATGATGATTTGGTCTCCCATTTTGGATGGTTTTGGTTACGAAGTATTGCAATCCAGGACACATAATTTACCGCAAAGTATATTAGTGTTTTTCATGACTATTCATTGGTTGCACTAATTAATCATTATAGAAATTGATGAAGTAGCGATAACTTAATTTATTTGTTATTGCAAGCTGACGTATAGATCACTCATTACCTGAGTAGCAGTGTTACTTGCCTCAGCCTAAGGCGTTGATTGCCTGGTCTTCAATGCACTCTGACTTGTGAGCCAGGTGTTTCTTTGATTCAAAGGATTCTCATCGGAATTTGTAGGATTGGAATCCTTAGGAAATTTTCCTATGTTGGTCAATTGATTTATAGGATTGAATCCTACAGGATTCCCCCCCCCCCCCCCCCTCCCTCCTAAGAATTTTCCTTTGTACCACGTTCCATAAGAATTTTAGCATCCGCTCAAACCATTTGGGAAGAATCCTATGTTTTTCTTGTGATGCAATCAAACAAACTAGTGTAATCCTACATTTTTCATATTTCCGTGCTTCTGAAATCCTGTGAATCAAAGGGCCCCGAAAGGTGGCGATGGATGATAATAACGACTTCATTTGCATTAGTTTTTCTTTACTCTTTTGCTCTTGTTTATCAACTCTTGGGCATGCCAGGTGAGTTACTGTATCATTCGATGCATTTGGATGGCCTTCAAACACCAGCCAGGCTTTGCAGTTGCAGTAGGATAGCATGTAATGCATCTTCCCTACCCTAGTTACATTTGAATCGATTTACGCTATTTCAAAAGATATCGGTTTGAAGCCCATTTAAAAAACGAAAACTGTAATCTAGCTTGCTATGCATATTTTTGCAGTGTTCATAGCTGCTATACATAATTTTCGCCATTATTTTTTAGAAGATAGTAAAACGTGTATGCGTGTTGGCACATCGCCCTTGGTCTTTTCTTGCTTGCCAGAAGGGCTGCTGACCTTGAAGATTTCATTTTGAGAGAATTTCTTATTTGACCTTTTCTTAAATTTTGCTTCCTTATTTGGCCTAAAATAATTTCTTCTCCCCTATTTGACACCTAAAGTAGATTTTGTTTCTTATATGACACTTTCGTCCATTTTAGTCACCAACGGGGTTAAGTGTGAGATGAAAAGATCATTTTGCCCCTAGTGCATTGTGTAACTATCCTAGATGTAGTAAAAAAACAATCAGTTCACCCATATTTTAGGGGTCAACAGATACTGCCCATGAATATGTATGCTCCAATATTTTGTTCCTTAGATAAACTGATCTGTACGTGTACATATCCGTACAAAACATCGCTAGTACTAGCGAGTTCGTTTAGGGATACGTAGTACTAACAATTTTTTTTTAGTGGTACGTAGTACTAGCGAGTGCAACTGCAGAGTGGACGGCCCACAACGCTGAGGCGAGCTCGGCCTTGGGCGTCCACGCTGACATGACACCACAGGCGTGACTGCCCGCCCATAGTTGTGCCATGAGTTGTGGATGGCGCCGGCCATGAAGGACGCGAAGCGGTGGAGCGGCTGTGGCGTCAACATCTGCGGCCGTGACGCTTTGAGGGCATCTTCATGGTTTGTTTATTGGCTTGTTGGTAAAATATGTCATGTCACCAACCAATATTTTAACATACAACTACTCTAATAGGTTGTATGTAATTTGCCTAGTAGGATTTAAGATAATAAATTAGGTGTTCTCTCATTCTACATTGAAGCTTGTGCAAGGTTTGTTGGTTCATGTACATACAAACTTACTTTTTTTTCTCATTTATTATATGGCATATTATCAAAAATTCTATGTGGCAAAATCTATCAGCAAGTATCTTATAACCATTGAAGATGCCTTGAGGCCAGACGCGATCGGCAATCTAGGCGATATGTGGAACACGTAATTGGTGAAGGGCAGCGCATGTGGCGGGTAGAGGTTGACACATGTCTCGACTTGTGTCTAATTTTTGTAAATTTAGTTATGAATTTCGGAGCTTAAATTTTAAGGCTCACAATTTAGCGAAGCATATATTTTTTTAGGAGGTGGCCGCCATATTTAACTAGGTCATCCTAAAGATCTTCCATCCGTCTCTGTAAATATTGTGACGATTTAATAAAAACTTTGCGAGATTGTTCAAAAAAAGGTCTTGACTCGTGTACCTTCTGATGAGATGTAGCTCCAAGTACGGTCGAGTACTTTTCGGCGAGATGCACGTGCAAGCTAGCTGCATCTGAGAGCATCTGCAGCCGCGCCCTCAACAGGCCCCCAAGGCCGTTTTTTAGCGTCGGCGCCGAAAAATCGGCCCAGTCGCGCCCTCAAGAGCCTGTTTTTCGCCGGATTGGGCCGAAATTGGCGCCTGCGCACCCAACCCAAACCGGCACGCTGGGGGCGCCCGGGGGCGCCGGCGCGAACGTTTTGGCGCGAAAGAGTGGCGGGACCGGCGCATCAGCGAGACGAAGGCTGGTCGTCCTCATCGTCTCGGTTTTCTCACGGGGAATCAATGCCAAGGCTGCCGCCGGTCAGCCTGCCATTGATTCACGGGCGACGAAGTGCGGCGACGCCGCCCCGCCTTCTGCCACGCGTTCGCACGCGGCCGCCCCCGAGCCGCTATAAAAGGCGCCCCTGGCCGCGCCCGTGAGGCACCCATCTATCGGCATCGGCAGTCCTCCCCCTCCTCGCCGCCGCACTTCCTCCCCTCTCTCCCCCGTTCGAGCCCCTCTCTCTCCCCCCGGCAACCATGAGCGCGAGGTACCCCGGCGCGACCAACCGTTCTGGCCGCCGCTCGCTGCATGAGTGGGAGGCCTACCTCCTCCACGAGGCCAACTACCCCGTGCCGCCCGACGTACGCGCTTCGTCGCGGTGGAGGCTCAGCGCCGGCGGGGTCCCTGTCCCCCCTCCGCCCGTCCCCGAGACGCCCTATTTCCACGTCGAGATCGAGCGTGCGCGGGCGTCCCTGACGGCCGCGGAGTGGGCGCTCCCGGAGTACGCCGACAACAACTATGCGGCGTGGACGACATACTTCGAACGCCGGCAGGAGGAGCGGCTCGTCTCCACCAACAACGCGCCGATGCCGCGCGGCCGCAACAACAGCGAGGGCCGCCGCCTGTGGTGGGGCGTCCCTGGCCGCACACTCAGCGGCGTCCTCGCACACGTCGAGGGCGGCAACGACCCGCCGCTCGAGTGAAGCAACGCGCCGAGGCGAGGGGTCGAGCAGCGGCCGTGTCAAGGAGGAGAAGCATCGGCCGTAGTTTAGGTTTTTTTTCATCACTTTTATTCGTGTAAAAAACGCCTAAATTTCCCTGAAATTTGGCCGTGTTTGTTCAAATTTGACCGTGTTTGTTGAAATTTGGATGAACTGTGGGGACGTCTGGAGCGATCTGGAGGCGGCGACTGGGAACGTGCTCGCCCTCACGCCAAAAAAACACCGGCTCGCCCCAAATGACGCTTTTTCGTGTCCTTGGGGGGCCTAACGGCTGGAGATGCTCTAAGCTAGCTGCATCTGATTATTTTCTGGCCGCCGATGGGGAGACTCACGTACTAGTAGTACGTACGCAGCTGGGTCGATTTGCACAATATGCACTTGCACGTGCTCCTACTAAGCACTAGACGCCGGTTAGTAGATCGATGGCACAACTTGAAACACACGCACGGGAGAACAGGGAACGCCGACTGATCGGCCTGGAAGTGTGTCGCTCCCTTTAACCTCTTCATATCTATGCGCAGCATCCATTCTACATCCGAAAAATATTTATGAACTGATTGCATTTTTACTTCATCCAGGATAGTTAAACAATGCACTAGAAGCAAAATGGTCTTTTCGCCTCATACCTACGCCGTTAGTGCCTAAAATGAACGAAAGTCTCGTATAAGAAACAAAATTTACTTTAGGTGTCAAATAAGGAAGAAATTTTATTTTAGGCCAAGTAGGGAAGCAAATTTTAAGAATTACCAAATAAGAAATTCTCTCTTTCCATATTGGCTGCAAATTCAGAGAAGATAACCTGACCTGCTCTCTCGGCATACTCTAGTCAGTTCCTTGGGATCAATTGCTAGACCGGAGCTTGAGAAACTATGGAGCCTCAGAATTGAGAGGAAAACAAAATTGTTACTCTTGCTTCTACTACTTCTGTTTTTAAATGTAAGACGTTTTGACAGTTCAAATAGTGTAGTACAAAATCAGCTTCACATTATTAAGGCTCCCGGACCGGATGGGTTTCCGGCTGAGTTCTATAAAAAGTGCTGGCACATTATTAAGGGGGATCTGCTACCTATGTTTACCGATCTTTTCTCGGGACAGCTACAACTGTTTCACTTGAATTTCGGAACCATCACATTACTCCCTAAGAGAACGGAGGCTGTGCGCATTGAGCAGTTCAGGCCGATTTGCCTACTCAATGTTAGTTTCAAAATATTCACCAAGGTCGGGACGAACAGGCTCTCACAGATTGCGCTTTCTGTGGTGCAACAGTCTCAAACTGCTTTTATGCCGGATAGAAACATCCTTGAAGGGGTGGTTGTCCTGCATGAAATGCTCCATGAAATTCATTCTAAAAAATTAGATGGAGTAATTTTTAAGGTGGATTTCGAAAAGGCGTATGATAAGGTTAAGTGGCCATTCCTGCAGCAGGCATTGCGTATGAAAGGTTTTGATGATGCCTGGCGCCATCAGGTGGAATCTTTTACGCAAAAAGGGAGTGTTGGTATTAAAGTAAATGACGATATAGGTCATTACTTCCAAACTCACAAGGGCCTCAGGCAAGGAGATCCAATGTCCCCTATCTTGTTTAACATCGTGGTGGATATGTTAGCAATTTTGATAGGAAGGGCGAAGGACAATGGACAAGTGGGTGGCCTAGTACCTCATCTGGTTGATGGAGGTGTATCTATTCTTCAATACGCTGATGATACAATACTCTTTATGGAGCACGATTTGGCCAAGGCGAGAAATATGAAGTTGTTACTATGCCTCTTTGAACAATTATCGGGGTTGAAGATCAATTTCCATAAGAGCGAGTTGTTCTGCTTTGGGAGAGCCAAAGACGAACAAGAGTCTTATAGGCAATTGTTTGGGTGCGAGTTGGGAAGTTTACCTTTCTCCTACCTTGGCATTCCGATACATCATCGTAGGCTAACTAACAAAGAGTGGAAGTGTGTCGAGGATCGATTTGAGAAGAAACTGAGCTGCTGGAAGGGTAAGCTCATGTCATACGGAGGCCGGTTAATCTTGATTAACTCGGTGCTCACAAGTATGCCTATGTTCCTCTTATCTTTCTTTGAAGTTCCAGTGGGTGTTAGAAAAAGACTGGACTTTTATCGATCACGTTTCTTTTGGCAGGGTGATGAGCACAAAAGAAAATACCGGCTTGCTAAGTGGGATATTATCTGTCGACCCAAAGACCAAGGTGGGCTTGGTATTGAGAATCTAGAGGTTAAGAACAGATGCCTTCTTAGTAAGTGGTTGTGGAAGCTCGCGTCCGGTACTGAAGCAATGTGGGCGCAAATCATTCGCAGCAAGTACCTCCAGACTAGAACGTTATCGCAGGTATCAGTTAGGCCGACTGATTCGCCTTTCTGGAAGGGACTAATGAAAGTCAAAGTATTACTGTTTAATAGGACAAAAGTGGTCCTTGGAAATGGTGCTACTACACGTTTCTGGGAGGATTCTTGGCTGGGTGACTCGCCCTTGGCTATGCAGTATCCTTCTTTATATCGTATTGCGCAACGACGAGAGGTGTTCGTGGCAACGGTATTTCAAACTATCCCCCTTAATATTCAGTTTAGACGGTCGTTAGTGGGCAATCGTTGGGAGGTTTGGCTCCAGTTAGTAAGGAGACTAATGGAGGTCCAACTCTCTGACCAACCTGATGTATTACGCTAGAAGTTGACCAAGAATGGGGTATTTACAGTGAGGTCAATGTATCTTGATGTTATTAACTCAAGTTCTATTCCAACGTCCAAAAAGGTATGGGATGTTAAAATTCCTTTGAAAATAAAAGTGTTTATGTGGTTTGTGCATAAACAAGTCATTCTCACAAAGGACAATTTGATAAAGCGAAATTGGACAGGACCTACTAGGTGTAGTTTCTGTGATCGAGATGAGACAATTAAACATCTCTTTTTTGATTGCCCGCTAGCTAAGGTTCTATGGCAGACGGTGCATATTGCCTTTAATATTACTCCACCCACCACGATTACCGCTTTATTTGGGACTTGGCTTAATGGGATTGATTCTGCATTAGCAAGGCATATTCGGGTGGGAGTTTGTGCGTTGATGTGGACCATCTGGTTGTGCAGAAATGATTTGGTTTTTAACAGAACACCACGAATTCATTTTTTGCAGGTTCTATTCCGAGCTACGGCTTTGATCCGTTTGTGGTCGTCACTCACTCCGATGGAGGCCAGGGAGTATTTGGTTACTGGGTCTACCCGATGGGAGATGGCTGCTCGGGTTATCTTCAACCGGTTTGGATGGCAGTCATGTAATAGGATATGCAATTAGTTTTCCTATCTTCTTTAGCCAGCCGGTTGTGGCATTTTATTTCTGGCTAGTCTGTGTGTCGATATGGGCTGCATTTTCTTTGTTTGATTTTGAGACTATGGAATCTTGTATGCACATTTTGCTGCTTTGGTTAATAAGAGGGCCGTATGCATCATTCTTGATGCAGAGGCCGGGGTACCCCCTTTTCGAAAAAAAAAACAAAATCAGCTTCACACCGCTGACAGACCGCATGCAGGAGGCTGCGATTACAACCATGTTTGCTTTCTTTGTGACCAGCTACTAGAATTTGCAGCCCACGAATCCACCGCTATCCGTTCGCCACATCGTTCAAACTTAGCTGCAACATGCCACACTTTGGTGCAACTCAGATGAACAGCTTCAGTTCCATCATACTTTGCTCAGTACATATTTTGAATGAAAGAAACCGTCGGGTTTTTTTTTTTTTTTTGCAAAAAAAGAGAAATAGTCAGATTTTCTACAACACATGGCAGCTCTGATCAAAGTTAATTCAGAACTGATAGCTGAGCATTGTATAACTAAGCTACAGACATCGCCTTGTGAAGATTTCTTCTTCTCCTTTCCATGCTTTCTTATGTAGAGCTCTAATCCTTAATGCAAAGGCAGAGCTCCTACCACCCCAAGCATCAAGCTTGGAGATTGCATGCTCTCGCACGAGTCAGTGGTCGTGCGCTGCATAATTTGTGGTCAACCAACATCGAGTAAACCATGAGTAGCAAAAATACTTATTGATTATTATTTATGAAAAATACAATGGATGTCCCTCATCCTCACTTTTACATGGAGGAAGTACTAAAATCGTACTATGTGGACAACACGAGCTCGGACTAATAGGTGTGACATTCATATATAGGGAAGAAAAATTGTGGAGCAGCTCGGATAATTTTGCTTATATTTTCTCCCATACGGCATAGTCATTGCCGTGCGCGACCACCTTGAAGCCTTGAGGAATGAGGTGCCCGACATCGTATCTTGGCCCGAGCTTGACGATGACCTTGCCATCGATCTCGGCCAGGTAAAGGTCGGCGTCGGCCTCTATGATTTGCAGCTTGCTCTCACTGTGTATCCCCTGCCGGGTCCTGATTGACACCAGGCGATCGATCTCCTCCTTCAGCCCCCAGTCGAAGAAATGATCGTAGAACTGAAGAATATCATTTTTTTTGTCAAGTTAGGTCATGGTTTCTTATGAACGGACGAAAAAAAAGACAATTTAGATATGATGATTTGGCAATGGCACGATGACTCACGATGCATGGGGTCCCAGGGTGCGTGAGGATGTAGGCGTATCCCTGCATGACCTTGTCGGAAGGGAAGGGCCACATGTGCTGCGTGGAGCCGGTGTCATGGTTGTCCACGAAGGTCACCGCCTTGGCTGGCCACCACCCGATCATGCCTGGCGCCTTGCCGTCGGTGCCGCGCAGCCGCCACAGCTCGCCCTCCACAGCCACGTTGAGGATGCCTTTGGTGGTGAAGTCGAACGTGGTGCCGGGGCCGGAGCCGCCCACCTTGTTCACCCAGTTCACCAGCTCCTGCCGGTGCTGGTCCTGGTTGAGGTTGGGCTTGCCGTCCCCGCCGTACGCCAGCGACGTCCATATCTCGGCCACGGCGAAGCTGGGCTCCGAGCGGTCGATGTAGATCTTGGCGACGTCCGCGGAGTAGCCCTTGGCGAAGTCGAAGCGCCAGCCGTCGAAGCCGACGTCGGTCCTGAGCCAGTTGAGCCACTCCACGAGCTCCTTCTGGACGCGCGGGTTGAGGTGGTCGATGTCCGGGGCGGCCCCGAAGTCGGCGCCGGTGTCTGGGTTGCCCGTGCCGTCGGCGTAGGGCCGGTCGTCGCGGCAGATCATGTGGGGGCCCCAGTCGAGGCGCGCGTCAGGGGTGCCGCCCTCGAAGATGCAGTAGATGCCCCGGCCGTCCTTGCGCTCCGCCGTGCGGTGGTTGATGACGATGTCGGCGATGGCCTTGACGCCCTTGCCGTGGAGCGCCCCGATCAGGGACTTGAGCTGCGCCTTGTTGCCGTACTTGGACGCGTCCAGGTCGTACAGCCGGCCCGGCATGTACCCTTGCTCGGCGACGGACTGCGACGCCGGGGGGAGCCACACGTGCGTGACGCCGGCGGCGGCGATGTCGTCCACCTTGCCCATCAGGAAGTTGTACCACCCGCCATTGTGCTTCCACGACTCCCAGTTGAAACCCTGCCGCATGCAGAACTGAAAACTCAGTCCCCGAAACATGATCACAGTACGTGTAGAAGTTGAAGACAGGACATGATCTTACCTGAAACAGGACTTGACCGGAGGCTAAGCTTGCCGACAGGCCAAGGAGGACGAGGAAGAGGGAGAGGGACGAGTGTTTGTTCGCCATGACCTTGAGCTCTAGCTAGCTGTGCTTTGGAAGAGGACGATGGAGAACTGATGGATTCAGCTGGTGCGTCTGGCCAGGTATTTATAGTGTGCTGCAGGCTGCAGGATGCCGGTGGGCATCTTGCAAAGAGTACATGTTCCGGTGCGATCGACTTCAATGCTCCGTTGGATCGATGGATATGTCGGCCGGAGTTTGTTATCGGCCGGTGCGGTGAGCTCAAAAGGCGAGTGATGGAGCCACCCTTGTATGAGACGGCACCCAATACGGCTGTCAGTTATCCTACTGAACTTGAGAATTCCTCAGAACTCACACACCAAACTAGGGGGAAATAAACAGTGTCCTTCATCTTTAGTGCACTAACGGTGGAATTTATAGTGTCCTTCATCTTCAGAATTCCTCAGAACTCAGGTATTTATAGTGTCCTTTCTAACGGTGGAATTGGAATTGTGTGTGTGTGTGTGTGTGTGTGTGTGTTACGGGTTACCAACCATCATCTACTAAAACAGTGTAAATCAGGCGAAGAAAATTGAGAAGGTTTTGCAACCGAAAAGATTTCAGCTTTCGCGCAGTGAGATGGGGGTCAGTTGAGAAGTACTCCCTCCGGGTCAGGAAATTCCTGGCAAAATTTCCTGAATGGATGAGGTGCGTTCCTCGAGGCGGATAAAACTGACATAATCTGCCAGCATTGTTCAGAAACTTTCCGGTGAGTACCCAGTTCGAACTTTTTATCAGTCCGGAGAGACCAACGTACTCCGAGTATATCCGAGTATTCATTCGTTCGATGAGCATTGAGTTCGTGAGGATACGAGTATGTGGCTGGGAAAGATAGATTGTTCACCCATTTTATCCTTCTTTTTATATCCCCGAGGACTTCCGAATGCACTTGCAAACTTGCAGCCCTCGACGTCGTTTATTCATTGCACTTTTTGCTCCAACGTTGGGTGGGATAAGCAGACGCCATGATAAACGCTGGCCAGAGACGTTATCGCGGGGCCAAAGCAAATCGAACTGACTCAACTGAACAAACAGAAGAGTATTTCCCCGAGATGTAGATGCCAATTGCCACCATGCTCCCTAGAGTCTCGACGTCAGGCTGCACTGTTATTCTAGTAAAAATTGTGAACTTTTTTTTTGCGATGGGGAAAATTGTAAACTTCTACAATACTAAATACGTAAGTGACAACCGTGTGGCAGATTACAAAACTGCCACACGCATCGCCATCCCGATCTCTTTCCTTTCCCGCACGTCATCGCGATCTCTTTCTTTCAATCACCAGTTACGGCCCCATGCGCCTTTCAGATTTTTGGGCAAAAATAATGCTTGAATTGGGATTTGATCTCTAGTCTGTAGGTAATCAATGAAGGGAGCTAACCATCTCACCTATGACACTCATTGTTGAATAAGCTAAGAAAAATACTGTTTTTGACATGCTTTGCCTTTAATATTTTAGCACTGAAAAACTTTTGTTTCACCTATCAAACCTGGCACATAAACTTTTCCCGTGGTAAATTCTCCATCACCACCACGATAAATGACACACCACCAACGTGATAATTTCTATATACCACGCAATACATTATGTGCAAGTAGCATGGTCATAAGCATTGAAGGCGTGATAACTTTGGTGAAAGCATCGTGGTAACTTTGATCATTGGAAAGAAATTTGTTGAACCCCGGCCCCCGGTAATTTCTGTAAATAGCACGATAACATTCACGCTATAGACCTGATAATTTAGATACAAACATCATGGTAACTTTAACCATTGGGGAAGAAAAATGTGAAAAGATACCAGATAATTTATGTGTAAATAGATAATAATATACGCAGCACACATCTGATAATTGAGATAGAAACACCATGATAACTTTGACCATAGGGAAGATTTTTTTTAAGATACTCCGGTATCTTCGGTGTAAATAGCACGGTATTATACCTCCCCCCTGGTATTTTTTATGTGTAAATGACATGAAAACGTATGCACCGCGATAACTAAACATCATGATAAGTTTTTGACCCGTGGGGAGAAAATTTGCTGAAACATACCCCTGATAAATTTTGTGTAAATAGCATGATAGTTTAAGCACTGCGGGCTTGATAGGTTACCTAGAATCACCATGACAACCTTTTGTCCTGGGGAAAAGTTGTTCAAAACATCCCCGATAATTTTTACGTGAATAACATGATAATATAAGCACCACATAACCGATAACTTACAATATAAACATGATGGTAACTTTTTACCAAAGGAAAACAAGTTGTTAAAAACATACACTCGCCTCGCGGGGCCTCTTAGGTGACACAACACATGATGTGCCACAGAAAAGCCACATAATGTTTAGTGTCATGAGGAGGCACATGTGCTCGTGGGTTGGCCCAGAAAAATGGCCCACTTTGACCCGCTATAGGCGTGATAAGTTACGCAAACACATCGTGGTAATTTTTGACCTATGGAAAAAGTTACCGAAACACACCCAGGTTTTTAGGTGTAAGTACTATGATAATATACGAACTGTAGACCTGGTAACTCTTGTACAATCCCCCATGGTAACTTTGACCAAGGACGAGGTTGATGTACACATACCTTCATAACTTATGTGTAAGTACCACAATATTTTACACATCGAAGACCTTATAACACAGTGGTAACTTTGAAAGGGGTGTAGTTGTTGAAACATAGTACCTGGTAAGTTCTATGTAAATAGCACGGCAACTTACGCAATACAGGCCTGATAACTTGCATGCGAATACCATGATAACTTTGTCCCGAGGGAAAATTGTGGTAATTTTCTGTACTTTTTTGTAGTAACACAATTGTAAAAAAAGGGATCAAAACGATTAGTTTCTTTAGTTTGAGCAACAAATACCTAAGGGTGTGGTTGTTGTGGTGGCGCGCTTTGGTGCCAAGGAGGTGTGGGTTCGAATCCCCCATGTGCAATATTTTTTTATCATGTGGTAGACGTAAAGAAGTGGCAGTTTTCTCAGGGGTGGGCGCACGAGATGTGCGGGAGAAGCAGGTTTTCAGAGCGAGCCTGCAGGGTCGTTCGGGAGAAGGCGGGGTCGAAGGAAGAGGGATCATGTGATACTTTAAAGTGAAAGAAATAGAGGTGTAGCAGTTTTGCTTATATGGCACACATGTGCCAAATATCCCAGTTCTACTAAATAAGGTAAAGTTTGAAAATAGTGCTGCCGATTTGAAATTGTACATATTGATATTTTTTTCTATCAACTTGATCAAAGTTAGAAAAGTTTGCCTGTACAAAAAAATTAAGACGCCTTCTATATTGGAACGGAGTATCCGATCGATCACAAGATTGCACCGTAGCTCATTTTGTTAATCTACCTCGTAACCTAGATTTTAGTTCAGTTTGTTAATCTACTCCTAGTAACCTTGCATTTAGTTCATTTCGTTAATCTACTTGGTAACCTACCTTTAGTACAAGGCGCACCCGTGTTCTTCAAAATAAGGCACTCTGGTCTTGGATTATTATCAACTTGGTTGCATTCATTTTCTGTCGGTAAGGATTGAACCAGAGCATCTTCTACTTCTAATAGACCATGCACTATAGATAGAGAAGAATCATTTTGAGTGAGTACATAACAAGCGATCCACTTTTTTATCGGTTCAAGGGGAAGACCAAAGATCTTGTGTGGCGGATAAGCCAGAAAAACTCAAAGGAGAAAGAAGTCTCATAGTCATTAGTCTCTTCATGCTCGTTCAAGTTCGAAGTACCTTTTGGTCACAGAAAAACCCTAAACTTGCTTCCTGACACGATTGCATCTTTATCTTTGCATAGAATAGATCCCTGGTCATTGGGTGTATCCGTTTGGAGGCGGTAGATTGATTTTTGTTCATCAGATAAGGATGCTAGTCTAGCAACAGACTTGTGATGCATGGGTTGTAATACTAGATTCCATTTGATACAGTTTCTTCTTTGATGAAGGCCGGGGCTATCCTCATTTTGAAAAGGAAAATAAAATAAAACGGGATCAACCGATATAGGGTGGTTCCTCTTTTTCGAGAGAAGATTGTTCTTCCAAATAGCCGTCGTGACATTTTTTGATAAATGATGGATTTTATCGACTCACAGTGAAGCATCAAGAGAATACAAACACAATGGTCACATCCGGCCTCTGTATAGCTAGTATGCACACAACCAACACTAGCACACATACACACGTGAACCGAGCATAGCTCAGATGATTAGGTTCCTTGTGGTGGAACTAACCCACCAGGGTTCAAGTCCTAAAACTTGACATCAGTGGTTGCATTTTCCTGGACGTATTACAGTCATTTCGGCGATGTGCATTCAGTGCAAGGAGATGTTCTCATCGACCGCAAAGATGTTTGTGGCAACTTTGCCAATCTGAAGATGTTGTGTCAATTCAGTATTTCGGAGGTGCTCATAGGGGTAGGATGTGCGTGCATGCATTCATAGGGTGGAGTGTATGTGTGTGTATGTGACTATCTACATTTGTATTGTGTTAGAGAAACACCAATACACACGACAGAAAACATGCTTGCAAATAGCAAAGTCATATGTAGCACCAATCTCCTCTAATTCTATCAAGATAGGCACTGCAACCGAACAAGAATTGTGGCGCGATTTCCATAGGTTGACTAACTCCAAGCAGCCAGTCTCCATTATCACATGTGAAAAGCCACGAAGTCGAGCAAAGATCATCCCGTCACAAAGAGCGAGAAGTTCAGCATTCCAAAGGTTTGCTCCAAGCCCCGAGGAACGACAAGTGGAATCTGGCCACACCGCCCGCTTCTCCCTTCATGTCCCCAACATTAACTGCCCATCAGTGTTGATTGTGATCCAACCCGCTTCAGATGGTCACCAAGATTGGCCGGGGGTCTGTTTCGTGCGCGACAACGGAAGATCCAGAATCGCCAAAGTCTCATGAACATGCTTCAGAGCTTGTACTTGATCATAACCATCGCTATCGTGCGTCCAGCAGTTCCATGATGTCCAAATGCTCTGCATAATCGTGATCACCTTGCATCTTTCTTCTTGAGTAAATATATCATCTAGCAAGATATCATGTGCCCATGTGTCAGGGTGCAGCCTAGGGAGACATAAATGAAATCTGTCGCAGCCACCCAAAATTTCTTAGCATGTGTATGATTTATCATCGCATGTAGCATGTCCTCGTCCATTGCCTTACATATTGAAAGGATCGATATGGTTGACTAGAGGGGGGGGGGGTGAATAGGCAACTAACAATTTTTAGCTTTTCTTTAACAAGTGAAAGTTTGCATCAAAATAGGTTGTCTAGAAATGCAACTAGGTGAGCAACCTATATGATGCAACGAGGATGGGTACACAAGCAAGCAAGAGATATAAAACAAGTAAGCTTGCTTAAATAAAGGCACGAGATAACCAAAAGTGGAGACGGTGGAGACGAGGATGTGTTGCCGAAGTTCCTTCCCTTTGAGAGGAAGTACGTCTCCGTTGGAGCGGTGTGGAGGCACAATGCTCCCCAAGAAGCCACTAGGGCCACCGTATTCTCCTCACACCCTCACACAATGCGAGATGCCGTGATTCCACTATTGGTGCCCTTGAAGGCGGCTACCGAACCTTTACAAACAAGGTTGGGGCTCTCTCCACAACTTAATTGGAGGCTCCCAACGAAACCACGAAGCTTCACCACAATGGAATATGGCTCCGAGGTGACCTCAACCGTCTAGGATGCTCAAACACCCAAGGGTAACAAAATCCACACAAGAAAGTATGGGGGAACCAAATATCCTTTGGTGGAAGTGTAGATCTAGGTCTCCTCCTTCAGTCCCTAGCAAATCAACAAGTTTGAGTGGCTAGAGAGAGATCGGGCAAGAGAGATTGAAGGGCATCAATGGTGGAGTGAGAGAGGTCAAAGGTAGTAGTGGTAGGTGGAAGAAGCTCCCTTATATAGTCACCCTCAATTTCCAACCGTTACTGCGTTTTTGCACTGCAGCGGTACAACCGGTCCTCGTCCCGGTACAACTGGGACTCACGGTGTAACAGCAGAACCCTACCAAGCGGTACAACCGGACAGGCGGGCGGTAGTACCGTCTAAGAAAGATAACCAGACTAACCGCCTGGCTACTGCACAACCACCGCATCAAAACAGGAGCTTGATCGGTACTTGGGCGGTGCCTGGCCGAAACAACCGCATGGCCTTGAGCTCTTGGGCGGCTAAGTTCTGAGTGGAAGAACCGCTCGGACCACCGATGGTACCGGTCATCGTGGAACGATCGGACCAACCGGGCCACTACCGCCCAAGAACAGCATCAAACCAGAGGCGAGAGCGGTACTTGAGCGGTACATGGACGGAACCACCGCCCTAGCTATTGCAGAGCATGGTGGCGGTACCACCGCCCGAAGGCAGCGGTACAACCGCTTGAGCAAAATTTGGTGAGCGACAAGACCCAGTGGTACAACCGCTCCAGAGAGCGGTACAACCGCTGGGCAGAAACAATGAGCAGGAAAGAGGGGAAGAGGCAAGGAAAACTCTCTCTCTCACACACACCTGAGGAAGGCAAGGAGAGGGTGAGAAAAGTGTACGTGAACTGATTCCCCCAGAGCTTCCTAATGAGGATTCCCTCTTGATAGTACGGGTACTCTACGACCAAAGAAAATAAAAACGTAGAGGACACGTCTTCGATCTTTTCCTTCGAGAGGTAATAGCAATCCGATGTAAGCCTAAACATCGAGAACCTGAAACATATAGCACACGTTTAGACCACAAAGGGTTGTCATCATCATCCAAAACATAAAGTAGGGAAATGCCCTTTCAATCTCCCCCTTTTTGGTGGATGATGACAACAACACGATTTGCAAGAGATAAGTCAATGAAATCTAGACGGAACTCCCCCTGAATGTGTTCCCCAACAAGTACTAGCTGTTAGAAAGCATGGGCACACTTTCAGGACTAGACTCCCCCTAGATTTTATAGACTCATCACTCTGAGCTCAAAAGGATAGACAATATAATACTTAGAGGCAATAATAATGATAAAGACCTACGAAAAAACGGAGTAGCAAGTCTAGCAAGTCTCACACACAACACGGAACGAAACAAGTCCACAAACAAACACAAAACACGAGAACAAGAGAAAACAACCCAAGCAGATCCCCGAGACCTATAGAACCCTCTCCCCCTTTGGCATCAAGACACCAAAAAGGAAAAGAGCGAAGCTAGCGACCCAAAGCTCAGGTGTCCTCCTCTGACTCCTTAGTCACATCTGGATCTTCATCATTAGAGTCATCATCGTCGTCGTGATCAGATTCTTCCATGGCATTGTCAGCTGCTGCAAACGAGGATGATGGCTGGGGAGGGGCTTCATCATCAGTCTAGGTGCTATGGGTAGAGATCCAACGCTCCTCTGGGGTGATGCTCTTCTCAGAGCCACTCTGAACCTGCATGTTGAGGTGCTTCATCATTGCAATTTGGCGACGCCGTGCGAGCTTCTCATTGACATGTGCCTCATACATCTTCTTCTGGATGTCAGCCTGGAGACAAAAGGTCTTCTTTACCTTGGCAGTAAGTTTGGCCACCCACGAAGGCTTGGCCCCTGGCTCCAGCTCAAAGTCCTCATCATCAGAAGTAGCATAGACATCCTCAGGAGCATGTTCAGGGAAGCGAGGCTCGGCATGCTTCTTCTTCTTAAGGAGCTTGACCTCATGAACAGTGAGGTTGTCTAGAGAAGTGAGGAGCTCTCCAGGACGACGAACAACCCACACAGAGTTCAGAAAGCACATGACAAACGGAGGTAGATTGGGACTTTACGGTAGATGACCATGTTGTGCATCTCATGCCACAGCCAATTTGACACATCAAACGTTGCCCCTGTCCCCACCATGGTCTTCATAGCAACCATCAAATCAACCAGATAGCCATGAATTTCATCTTGATTGCCCACCTTGGGCAAGAGCACATTGCGGAACACTCGGTGCATGATGTCATAGACCTTCTCCAAATCCTTGGATTCTCCAATAATCCCATGGCCCCGAAGTACAGAGGGGCAAGCTTCTCCTTAGGCATGGACTCAGGAAAATCATGAGGGCGAATGCCACCCCTTCCTTGCAGACCGGTATCCTCGTACCCAATAGCATTGCAGAAAGCCCTCCAGGGAACGTGAAACAATTCATCGCGACACATGAAGGTGAGAGTGCGCGCATCATCTTCTCCAAAATGAACCGTGGCATAGAACTGATGGATAAGTTAAACATCAAAGTCACAGTTGACTGACATGATCTTGACAAGATCAAACTCCTCGCAGAGAGCTAGTGCCTCACCAAAATACTCCATGTTGTTTCTCCAATGATCAAAATCAATTGTCCACTGCTTGGCATATCTGTTCTTGTTGTGCTCAAAGAGTTCATGAACAATCCGCACTTGCATCTCATTCCGGAATTGAACATTGGTCCAACGGGGAGCAATGGGAACCTCCTACGGATTCTTTGAGCGGCAGGCTTCCCAATCCTTGGCTTTCCAACGATGCAACGGCATGACAACACGTTGCTTAGAAGCTGCAGACTTTTCACGGCGAGTGGGCTTGGTGGGAATCACAACTTCTTCATCATCTGACACAACCGGTCGCAAGGTCCTTCGTGCCCTCTTCTTGGTCTTGCGAGGAGCAGAGCGAGAACTAGAGCCACCTGAACACACACACGAAAAGAACACACAAAAACCCAACAAGGATGAGAGGATTGCACCCACTGGCAGAAAAGGAACAAGTTGCAACAACAGAGAAGATAGAACAGTGCTTAGTGGTTGATATACTCCGGTTGTACCGGATCATCCGCCGGTAGTACCGCTCCAGCGGTTGTACCGCCCGTATGGGCGGTAGAACCGCTGACAGTGGCACTACCAGGGAAGATAGATCTAACCGAGTCATAAGAATCACACAAGTAATATTCCGAATTCTAAGTGCTGCAAACAAGACAGGAGGCTAACAAAGAACTCTTCTAAGCCATAGAACAAACACTAAACGTGGAAAGATGGGAAAAGCCCTAGGCAAGGAATAACCCTAAACAAAAAAACTAGAGGCAAAGAACACGAGGCATTACCACCATCCATGGGAAGAGTTCGAAAGGCCTCCACGGAGAGAATCCACGGAGAGCCAAGGATCCGAAGCGCGAGACGCACTCCGGGGCAGGGGTAGAGATGGCCGGCGGCTAGGGCAAGAAAAAGAGGAACGAGGACGAAGGGAAAAAGACAACCCTTCAGCCCCGTCGAGTATACATAGGCCCGTACGTATGCCCCGGTAGAACCGCTTAGGGGAGCGGTTGTACTGCTCGTCTGGTACAGACCGGTGGATGGAGGCGGTACTTCCGGTGCCTGGAAGGCAGCGGTAGTATCGCACGGCAACAACCGGGAGTACCGGACGTGGGTTATCGTGGGATTGTGCGGTGGAACCGCCCAGGCACCGAACGGAAACCCTTGGGATGGCACAACCCGGTACCAGCGGTAGAACCGCTCGTGGTACCGGTTGTACCGCCCGACCACCTAAGCCCAAGCCAAGATCAAATGAGTGCAATCCGAAGGGAGGAAGAAGGGGCACAAACACAGGAGAGAAACAACACCCTAGGAGAACCTAACACAAAGAGCAAAGAGAGAAAGAGAGAAAACAACACGAGAACAGCAAGGCTAACTCCAACTCCCCGAAGAGAGGACGGTGGCCGAGGCCACCTATGTTTGAGTCAATTGGTATGGCACCGCGAAGAATTATCCTTGGGTCCATGACCAAAACTCGTCTTTGAAGCACAAGTACCATCAAATATGGCTAATGTGAAAGACACAATCAATTTATGCATAATGGGGGGAGGGAGAGTTCATTGAGAGAACAACACTCCCCCTATGTCCATGCCTACACCTAAACTAGACAACAAGTTGAGCGTGGTAGGGTGTGCAAGGGTTCAAGCCACATTGCTCGAATCAATGATATTTAGCTCATGCCTTAACTCGCGAAATCTTGCTTCATCCAAGGGCTTCGTGAAAATATCTGCAAGGTTGTCATGAGTGTTGACATAGTTGAGCTCGATCTCTCCTCGTCTAATGTGATCCCGGATGAAGTGATACCGGATCTCAATATGCTTCGTCTTGAAATGTTGCACCGGATTGAGAGAGATCTTGATGGCACTTTCATTGTCGCACCAAAGAGGCACTTTGTCACAAGTGACACCGTAATCCTTTAAAGTTTGCCTCATCCATAGGAGTTGAGCACAACAACTACCGGCGGCAACATACTCCGCCTCAGTGGACGAGAGAGACACACAACTTTGCTTTTTGGAAGACCAACTTACCAAAGAGCAACCAAGGAATTGGCACCCTCCGGAAGTGGACTTCCTATCCACTTTGTCTCCCGCCCAATCGGAATCCGAGTACCCTACAAGCTTGAAGTTTGATCCTCTGGGGTACCATAGGCCAAAGTTTGGGGTATGAGCCAAATATCGAAAGATTCGTTTGACCGCCACATAGTGACTTTCCTTAGGTGCGGCTTGAAACCGTGCACAAATTCCCACACTCAACATGATGTCCGGTCTAGATGCACAAAGGTAAAGCAAGGATCCAATCATGGAACGATATACCTTTTGATCCACCACTTTACCATTGGGATCTAAGTCAAGTTGGCACTTGGTGGGCATTGGAGTGGAAGCCGGCTTGACGTCACTTAGCTTGAATCTCTTGAGCATGTCTTGAGTGTATTTGGATTGATTGATGAAAGTTCCTTCTCTTCTTTGCTTCACTTCGAACCCTAGAAAGAACTTCAACTCTCCCATGGAGGACATCTCGAACTTTGAGGTCATGAGAGCGGCAAATTCCTCATTGAAAGCTTTGTTAGGAGAACCAAAGATAATATCATCAACATATAATTGGCACACAAACAACTCCCCTTTGACCTTCTTAGTAAAAAGAGTGGGGTCGATTAGCCCAACTTCAAAACCACGGTCTTGTAACAACTCGGTAAGGTGGTCATACCACGCACGTGGGGCTTGTTTAAGGCCATAGAGCGCCTTATCGAGTTGATACACATGATCGGGAAAGTAGGGATCCTCGAACCCGGGGGGTTGCTTGACGTAAACCAATTCATTAATGGGACCATTAAGAAAAGCACTCTTCACATCCATTTGTTGTAACTTAAAATTATGATGAGAAGCATATGCAATTAACAAGCGAATGGATTCAAGACGAGCAACGGGAGCAAAGGTTTCACCGTAGTCGATACCCTCGACTTGGGAGTAGCCTTGTGCTACCAAACGAGCCTTGTTGCGAATGATAATCCCATGGGCATCTTGCTTGTTCTTGAATATCCACTTGGTTCCAATGACATTGTGGTTCCCCGTTGGCCTTGGCACCAATCTCCACACTTTGTTGCGCTCGAAGTTGTTGAGTTCGTCGTGCATGGCATTGAGCCAATCCGGATCTTCTAGCGCCTCATAGACCTTGTGGGGTTCCACACAAGAGACAAACGCGTGATGCTCACAATAATTTGCTAATTGTCTACGAGTGCTTACCCCCTTTCTTAAGCTTCCAAGCACATTCGTCATGAGATGATCCTTGGTGGAGAGCTTGGATGCAATCTTGGCGGCACGACGCTCTAATTCCTCCTCGGTGGTGAGTTGAGGAGCGGTTACTTGATCATCTTGAGCGCCGTCATGAACTTGTTCTTGATCTTGAACTTGCTCGGGGGAGAGAACTTGACCTTGGGCATCACTTGGTGTGTCAACACCGTCTTGAGTATGATCTTGCCCTTGGTCTTGTTCATGAGGTTGAGGGCCTTCACTTTGTTCTTCGGAAGCGTGTGGGCCTTGGGTTGGTGATGGCTCCACTTGAGTGGAGCATTGTCCTTCTCCTTCGGCCACAAGGGGTTCCTCAATGGGTAGGATAAAACCAACACCCATTCTTCTTATGGCTTGAGGAGGAATTTCATCACCTACATCACAAGTGCCACTTTGCTCCACTTGGGAGCCGTTATTCTCATCAAACTCCACGTTACACGTCTCCTCAATAAGTCCCGTGGATTTATTGAGGACACGGTAAGCATGAGAGTTTGTAGCATAACCAACAAATATGCCCTCATGAGCTCTAGCCTCAAATTTAGACAACCGAACACCTTTCTTGAGAATGAAACACTTACACCCGAACACCCGGAAGTACTTGAGGTTGGGCTTGTTACCGGTGAGTATCTCATATGGAGTCTTGTTCAAGCCCTTGCGGAGGTAGAGCCGATTGGATGCATGACACGCGGTGTTGATGGCTTCGGCCCAAAAGTTGTACGGAGACTTGAACTCCGCCATCATGGTCCTTGCCGCATCCATCAACGTCCGGTTCTTCCTTTCCGCAACACCGTTTTGTTGAGGGGTGTATGGTGCGGAATATTGATGCTTGATTCCCTCATCACTAAGAAATTCATCCAAGGTGTAGTTCTTGAACTCGGTGCCGTTGTCACTTCTTATTGTCAAGATCTTTGCATTGTGTTGACGTTGTGCTTCATTTGCAAAGTCAATGACGGTTTGTTGGGTCTCGCTCTTCCTCTTGAAGAAATACACCCACGTGTACCTTGAGTAGTCATCCACAATCACCAAGCAATACTTCCTACCTCCAAGACTATCGAAGGATGGAGGCCCAAAGAGATCCATGTGAAGGAGCTCCAAAGGCCTCTTTGAATAAATGATAGTCGTGGGAGGGTGAGCCTTCTCATGTAGCTTTCCTTCGATACAGGCACTGCAAGCACGATCTTTAGCAAAACTAACATTCGTTAGTCCACGGACATGGTCCCCCTTGAGGAGACTTTGCAAAGATCTCATATTGACATGGGCTAAACGGCGATGCCAAAGCCATCCCACATCAACTTTAGCCATTAGGCATGTCGCGGTCTTAGTGGGTCGCTCCGAAAAGTTAATCACATATAGACCGTTCTCGACATGCCCAACAAAGGCTACTTTAAGAGTCTTGCTCCACAAGAGGGCCACGGTATCGATATCAAAGAAAGTGGCAAAGCCCATGATTGCAAGTTGACGAACGGAAAGTAAATTGTATGCAAGGGACTCAACAAGCATGACCTTCTCGATCGTGAGATCATGAGAGATGACCACCTTGCCAAGTCCCAATACCTTAGAAGATGAGGCGTCACCCCACTCGACATTGGTGGGCATAGATGGAACCTTGTGCACGTCCACCACCAAGTCCTTGCTTCCGGTCATATGATTTGTAGCTCCGCTATCAAGCAACCATGATCCACCACCGGAAGCAAACACCTACAAGAGATCAATGCTTGGTTTTAGGTACCCATTTTGTAATGGGTCCTTTGATGTTAGTAACAAGGGTCTTAGGAACCCAAATAGACCATTCAATGTATTCATGAAGAGAACCAACAAATTTGGCATAAACATGCCCATCACTAGCACGGCATAACACATAAGAAGGATTAAAATCGCCGGCTTTGTTGGGAGGGGTGACATTGCCCTTCTTGACATTATTCTTCTTCTTCTCCTCGGGGGCACTCTCTCCCTCCCTCACAAAGGTTTGCATGAGAGGAGGAGGCCGTTTGGTCTTGTCATTCTTCTTCTTGTTCTTGGAGTCGGGGACGTACCCAACCCCTTCCTTGGCCACACCTCCCTTTTGGTTGGTCAAGAGATCGTTGAGGTTCTTCTTGCCTTGTATGCAAGTCGCAAGACCTCTCTCAAGTTGCTCCTTCAACTTAGCATTTTCCTCAACAAGATGTATATGCTCACAACACGGGTTAGTAGCATTTGCATTATCAATTAAAACCATATGAGGAAAAGTTGCTTTCTCCTTAGTTAGCTTCACTTGGAGTTGATCATGAGACTCCTTGAGACTAGCGTGAATACCCTTCAAGGCCTTGTGGGCCTTGTCAAGTATATCAAACTCCTCTTTGAGTCTAGCAAGATCAACCCCGAGTTTGGCCTTCTCGGAATTTAGCACACGAGAAACAACGAGGGCATGATCATAATCTTTCTCTAACTTAGCATGATCTACGTTGTGTGACTCCTCAAGAGCCAAACGAAGACCACGCTCTTCCTCAAGAGCATTGGAAAGATCCGAAATCTCATCGGCATAGTCACGACTATGTCCTTCCATCTTAGAGATGGTGTCTTCGTGAGCCTCGATCATGTCATTGGCCTCACCAAGTTGTTCCAAGAGAGCAATAAAGTGCTTCTTGGATTTTCCCTTGAGTTTGCCCATAAAGGCCTCAAACTCGTTAGCCTCCACATTAGCTCCCTCAAATTCATTAATGCTATCCGTTGGGGAAGGATGATTAATGATGGTAGTTTTGATGTTGGAGGTTACCTTGTTGGTGGCTTTAGCCATGAGGCACTTGGCGGTGATGCTCTCGTTGGGTGAGTCGAAGAGAGACACCCGTGACGTTGTTGCAATGGCAACGGAGGCCATGGCAACCGACTCATCATCTTCATCATCGTCATCGTCCTCATTGTACTCTTCTTGCACAACCAAGGCCTTGGGATGAGTCTTCTTGGTGAAGTTGTTCTTGTTGGGGAACGACTTGGCCTTGTCCTTTCGGATGAGTTTGCCACCATTGTCTTCCCTCTTCTCATACGGGCATTCCGCAACGAAATGACTCACGTTGCCGCAATTGTAGCAAGTCCTTACACGTTGCTTGCCCCTTGTACCACTCGAGTTGTTTTTGCTAAAGTTTGGCCTTGAGTTTTTCTTGCTCCAAAATTGCCTTGAAGCAAGTGCCATGTGTTCATGATATGCATACTTCGTATCTTCGGGGTTGCTCTCCTCTTCTTCCTCTTCTTCGTCTTCCACTATGAGCTTGGCCTTCAATGCAAGGTTAGGCTTCTTTGCCCGTTGAGAACGGAGCACCGCATTGTCGGCGGTCTTGTCCAAAATGTTCATGGCCACAAACTCATCCAACACTTCGCTTGAGGTCAAAGTGTGGAAGTCCGGTCTTTGACGAATGACGGAGGACATGGCCTTGTGATAGGGCATCATTGCCTTGAGGAATTTGCGCTTGATCCAATTGTCATCCGTGTCCTTGCTCCCGTGATCTCGTAGTGAGACCGCGAGTTTGGTTACTCTCCGATAGAGCTCACGAGGTTCTTCATCTTCCTTCATTGCAAACTCATCGGCCTCATCTTGTACCACTTCATAGTTGGAGCGTTGAATGCTTGCGCTTCCCCGGTAGAGAGACACGACACAATGCCATGCATCTTTGGCCAAGGCGAAAGGACGAAGATGAGGTAGGTCTTCGGGTGGAATAGCATCTTGAATGATGAAGAGAGCATTCTCATTGAATTGATTGTCCGCGGCTTCTCGAGGAGTGAAGTTGCTTGGATCATGTGGATAGAAACCTTCTTCAATGATTCTCCAAAGGTTAGTGTTCACATGATTTAAATGACGTTTAAAGCGGTAAACCCAAGAATCAAAATCCTCATTTTTCACAATCTTAGGGGGAGGACCGGCATGATTCAAATGAGTGGAAGGAACCGGTCCACCATAAACAAGTGGTGGTTCCACATGGGCAAAGATGCCGGTGCCATTCTTGCCACTAGAAGAAGGAGCCTTTTCACTACTAGCTTCCCCCTTGTCGGGGATAGCATCCGTCACCTTGTTGGCGGGATCACCCACTTTCAACGGTGCGGTGGATAGTTTAAGCCCCTCAAGAAATTTAGTAAACATGCTTTCGACTTCGGTCGTCATGGAGGTTTTCAATGTCTCCAAGGCCACATTGAACTCCTCACGAGAGACCGAAGTTCCCCCATCTCCCGTAGACGAGATCGGATTCACACCGGAGTGTTCCTCCACACCGTCTACGGTATCAACCATACTCTTTGGACGGTAAAGTCCTTAATAAAGAGACGAGGCTCTGATACCAATTGAAAGGATCGATATGGTTGACTAGAGGGGGGGGGTGAATAGGCAACTAACAATTTTTAGCTTTTCTTTAACAAGTTAAACTTTGCATCAAAATAGGTTGTCTAGAAATGCAACTAGGTGAGCAACCTATATGATGCAACGAGGATAGGTACACAAGCAAGCAAGAGATATGAAACAAGTAAGCTTGCTTAAATAAAGGCACGAGATAACCAAGAGTGGAGACGGTGGAGACGAGGATGTGTTGCCGAAGTTCCTTCCCTTTGAGAGGAAGTACGTCTCCGTTGGAGCGGTGTGGAGGCACAATGCTCCCCAAGAAGCCACTAGGGCCACCGTATTCTCCTCACGCCCTCACACAATGCGAGATGCCGTGATTCCACTATTGGTGCCCTTGAAGGCGGCTACCGAACCTTTACAAACAAGGTTGGGGCTCTCTCCACAACTTAATTGGAGGCTCCCAACAAAACCACGAAGCTTCACCACAATGGAATATGGCTCCGAGGTGACCTCAACCGTCTAGGGTGCTCAAACACCCAAGAGTAACAAAATCCACACAAGAAAGTATGGGGGAACCAAATATCCTTTGGTGGAAGTGTAGATCTAGGTCTCCTCCTTCAATCCCTAGCAAATCAACAAGTTTGAGTGGCTAGAGAGAGAGATCGGGCAAGAGAGCTTGAAGGGCATCAATGGTGGAGTGAGAGAGGTCAAAGGTAGGAGTGGTAGGTGGGAGAAGCTCCCTTATATAGTCACCCTCAATTCCAACCGTTACTGCGTTTTTGCACTGCAGCGGTACAACCGGTCCTCGTCCCGGTACAACCGGGACTCACGGTGTAACAGCAGAACCCTACCAAGCGGTACAACCGGACAGGCGGGCGGTAGTACCGGCTAAGAAAGATAACCGGACTAACCGCCTGGCTACCGCACAACCACCGCATCAAAACAGGAGCTTGACCGGTACTTGGGCGGTGCCTGGCCGGAACAACCGCATGGCCTTGAGCTCTTGGGCGGCTAAGTTCTGAGCGGAAGAACCGCTCGGACCACCGGTGGTACCGGTCATCGTGGAACGACCGGACCAACCGGGCCACTACCGCCCAAGAACAGCATCAAACCAGAGGCGAGAGCGGTACTTGAGCGGTACATGGACGGAACCACCGCCCTAGCTGTTGCAGAGCATGGTGGCGGTACCACCGCCCGGAGGCAGCGGTACAACCGCTCGAGCAAAAGCTGGTGAGCGACAAGACCCAGCGGTACAACCGCTCCAGAGAGCGGTACAACCGCTGGGCAGAAACAGTGAGCAGGAAAAGAGGGGAAGAGGCAAGGAAAACTCTCTCTCTCACACACACTTGAGAAAGGCAAAGAGGGGGTGAGAAAAGTGTACGTGAACTGATTCCCCCAGAGCTTCCTAATGAGGATTCCCTCTTGATAGTACGGGTACTCTACGACCAAAGAAAATAAAAACGTAGAGGACACGTCTTCGATCTTTTCCTTCGAGAGATAATAGCAATCCGATGTAAGCCTAAGCATCGAGAACCTGAAACATATAGCACACGTTTAGACCACAAAGGGTTGTCATCATCATCCAAAACATAAAGTAGGGAAATGCCCTTTCACATATCTCGCACAATCCAAGTGTTTTGATATGGCGATACCGCAAGTTGACCGAGTATGGAAGGATTTCAGGAAGAACCCTCCACCAAAATACTCGAACGTTAGGAACAACATTAAGTTGTTAGGTTGATCTCTCTCCCGTTCGAACCCAACGGGTTGAACGGCCCCCTGACTCGCGCCCTGATCTCGGGCGCACAACCAAACCATGGTTGGTGGACCCCTGTGACCCGCGCTATATAAACAGAGGTGGGGGCCGGAGCACGACTCACGAGGTTAATCGCTGCCACAATCCCCACCTACAATCCCTACCGATTTAGGGTTAGCGCGGTGCTCACGGGAAGCTCCACACCGCCGCCATCCACTCTCTTTCCACATCATCACCGGCCCCCACTTCATCATGGCCGGCACTGGATCGAGCTCATCTGGACAAGAAGAAGGTAGGTTCACCGGAATGATCTAACCTATCCGATCCAAAGCAATCTATCAATGGTATCAACTAGATCGGGTTAGACTTTTTCGGTTGAAAAGAAATCACAGAAAGAATCCCTCCCCCCAAAGAACCCTAGAAGGGCAAAGAAATCTAAAAGAAAAGTTGTGCCGCTGTCATGGACGAACCTGTTCCTCTCGATCCGGATGTGCATCGGCAAGCCGAGGCATCGGACGAAGAACCACCCCGAAAGGGGCAAAGGGCACCGCAGCCTAACCGCTCGACGGCGGCGCGCTCACCGCGAGGTGGACGCACAGCCGGCGAAGGGGAAGGCAATGGCGCATGCTCTGTCAAAATCCATCAAGCGTAGAGGAGGAGAGGTGGCTCTCCCATCTCTCTCTCTCTCCGTTGCAGTGGAGATGGAAAAGAAAATCAAAGGGGAAGATGAAACAGAGGGTTGCGCGCGGCGCGGTGACTTCAGGTCGCCGTCGCCGGCGGCCAGACCTAGCTCGCCGGTGGCCTCTAGCCCCGGCCACGGAGAAAGATCAGAGGTCTGGCTCCGCCCTCTCTGCAACAGGAAGAAGAGGAATGAGAGAAGGGGGAAGGGAGAGGAGGTGCGCGCGGCGCGGTGGCTTCTGCCGCCGCCGGCGGCGGTCGGACAGGGCGACCGGGGCACAGCCCCATGCTCACGCCAGCGGGAGCGGAGACAACGAGGCGAACGGCGCGCGGGGGAGGAAATGAACTAGGGTTCCCCCCCCCCCCTGCTGTGAACTGATATGTTTTGACCATGCGAGGGCACGCTCGGGCGTCGGATCCGGCCTGCCCGCATCGGGCGGTTGGGGTGAGCTCTGGCTCCCCACAGGCCGCGGCTGGGCTCTTCGGGCCGAAAGTGTAGGCGGACCAGGCCGAGGCCAGGCTGGCTTGTGAGGCGCGGCGCATCGAGTAGGCCATGGGCCGGCTGGTTTCCGCTACGGCCCGCACGCGTTGGCTCGGCTGCCGCTTATTTATTTATTTTTATGATTTTCTAGAAAATAGAGAAGTCTTTGAAAGGTAAATAGAAAAGTTTCTGATATTTTTTTTCAGAAATTATAAAGTTTCTGAAAAGTAAAATAAAAGTTTCAGTAAAGTAAAAAGTTCATGAATTTTTATTCATGTTTTTCTGCTGCGTAAATAATTCATAGTGCTCTTTTACAAAGAAAATAAAAGTTTAAATAGAATTATTTTTAAGAGCATGTTAAAGTGATTATTAAAACGAATATGATTATGTTATTTTTATGACCAACGTTGTTAATACCATGATCATGTTTTATTATTGAAATTTAAAGGTGCATTTATATCTAATATTTTGCCCAACGGTAATATAGATTTAAATTGGATAGACAATTGTATGTTTAATTTGACCAACGTTAGATTAATGCATATGATTGTTATATACTGATGTCACTAAAATTGTGATTTCAGGAGGCTTTCACTTGATGAGTTGCCTAAAAGATGTTCCGACACTTAGAGGTGACAATCACACTGAGTGGAGGAAGAAAGTTGAATTCACATTTGTCTGTGCTGATCTGGACTGGGTTCTGGATGAACCACAACCGGTCAAACCTACAGAGCCAGTAAGAGAGGCCATTGATGATGATGCTGCGTGGGCTAAAAAGAGGGGAGATTATGCTCCTTTGGATATGTCATACATAATAGAAAACCAAAAGTGGGTCAATGCAAATAAAAAATGCATGGCATTTATAAATAATACAATTGAGAGCACCATTGTGGGCTCCATTGTAGAGTGCACTTCTGCAGGGGAGTTGCTTTCAAAGATAAAGAGACAGTTCACTGGTTCTTCAAAGATATATGCCTCCCATGTGTTAGAGCAACTGGCGACAGAACGCTACATAGGTGGTAGTCATGGAATAAGAGAGCACATCCTCAGGATGAGCAATATGGAAGCAAAGCTAAAGCCCATGGATGAGGATCTGGAGATCAAACCAAAGCTCCTGGTCCACCTGGTTATGGCTTCACTGCCAAAGGAGCTTGAAGCTTTTGTTGTGAACTACAATATGTCACCTGGAACATGGGACATTGAAAAGACAATAGCAATGTGTGTCCAAGAAGAGGACAGACTCAAAGCCTCACATGGTGGTACACTCAACTATGTGAAGGGTCACAAGAAAAAGAATTACAATCAAAACAACAAAAGTTCTCCTTCAAAGCCACAAGGAAAAGCTCCCTATCAACATCAGCGTCAGCAACAACCTTTCCCAGTGGACAAAGACACTTGTCTCCACTGTAAGCAGACCGGGCATTACAAGAAAGACTGCCCTGTTTGGCTGAAGTCCTTAATGGCAAAGCAAGGGATTCCATTCGACCCGGACTACGCTAAGAAGAGAAAGAGGCATTGAGGTAGCAAATGGAATTCAAGCGGAAGTTGAAGTTGTCGGCGACATCTCCTTGGAGTTAGCTGATGGATTCAAGCTTCTACTTAGAGATGTTCTTTATGTTCCTTCATGTAACAGAAACTTAATTAGCGTTTCATGTTTGGACAAAGAAAATTATAAGTGTTATTTTGGACATGGCTATGGTATAATAACGCTTATGTGGGTAATGCTTTACTACACGATGAGCTTTATTTGTTATCACTTCGTGAAAAAGTGCATTCTGTATGTGATACATCTCCAACGTATCTATAATTTTTGATTGCTCCATGCTATATTATCTACTATTTTGGACATTATTGGGCTTTATTATCCATTTTTATATTATTTTTGGGACTAACCTATTAACTGGAGGCCCAGCCCATAATTGCTGTTTTTTGCCTGTTTTAGGGTTTCGAAGAAAAGGAATATCAAACGGAGTCCAAACGGAATGAAACCTTCGGGAACGTGATTTTCTCACCGAATACAACTCAGGAGACTTGGACCCTACGTCAAGACAACTAACAGGAGGCCACGAGGTAGGGGGCGCGCCTATCCCCCAGGCGCGCCCTCCACCCTCGTGGGCCCCATGTTGCTCCACCGACGTACTTCTTCCTTCTATATATATCCACGTACCCCCAAACGATCAGATATGGAGCCAAAACCCTAATTCCACTGCCGTAACTTTCTGTATCCACGAGATACCATCTTGGGGCCTGTTCCGGAGCTCCGCCGGAGGGGGCATCGATCACGGAGGGCTTCTACATCAACACCATAGCCTCTCCGATGAAGTGTGAGTAGTTTACTTCAGACCTACGGGTCCATAGTTAGTAGCTAGATGGATTCTTCTCTCTTTTTGGATCTCAATACAATGTTCTCCCCCTCTCTTATGGAGATCTATTCGATGTAATCTTGTTTTTGCGGTGTGTTTGTTGAGACCGATGAATTGTGGGTTTATTATCAAGTCTATCTATGAATAATATTTGAATCTTCTCTGAATTCTTTTATGTATGATTGGTTATCTTTGCAAGTCTCTTCGAATTATCAGTTTGGTTTGGCCTACTAGATTGATCTTTCTTGCAATGGGAGAAGTGCTTAGCTTTGGGTTCAATCTTGCGGTGTCCTTTCCCGGTGACAGTAAGGGCAGCAAGGCACGTATTGTATTGTTTCCATCGAGGATAACAAGATGGGGTTTTCTTCATATTGCATGAGTCTATCCCTCTACATCATGTCATCTTGCTTAAGGCGTTACTTTGTTTTTAACTTAATACTCTAGATGCATGCTGGATAGCGGTCGATGAGTGGAGTAATAGTAGTAGATGCAGGCAGGAGTCGGTCTACTTGTCTCGGACGTGATGCCTATATACATGATCATACCTAGTTATTCTTATAACTATGCTCAATTCTGCCAATTGCTCAACAGTAATTTGTTCACCCATCGTAGAATACTTATGCTCTCGAGAGAAGCCACTAGTGAAACCTATGGCCCCCGGGTCTATCTTTATCATATCAATCTCCTACTACTTAGTTATTTACTTTGCCTTTATTTTACTTTGCATCTTTATCATAAAAATACCAAAAATATTATCTTATCATTTCTATCAGATCTCACTCTCGTAAGTGGCCCTATAGGGATTGACAACCCCTATTTGCATTGGTTGCAAGGATTTATTTGTTTTGTGCAGGTGCGAGGGACTCGCGCGTAGCCTCCTACTGGATTGATACCTTGGTTCTCAAAAACTGAGGGAAATACTTACGCTACTTTGCTGCATCATCCCTTCCTCTTTGGGGAAAACCAATGCAGTGCTATAAGAGGTAGCAATATGCAATGTGAATGAACATGTTTCTGCGTCGAATAAAGAACAAAAGAAAAGAAAGAGAACATTCGACTCATCGAAATTATGGCACTGTCGCTTGGGCCATATTTCAAAGGGGGAATAGAAAGATTAGTCAAAAGTGAAATTCTTCCTCCGTTAGAATTCTCAGACTTAGAACAATGCATAGATTGCATTAAAGGAAAGTACGTAAAACAAATAAAAAAGGTGCAATCCATAGCACAAGCACACTAGAAATCATCCACACTGATATTTGTGGACCATTTCCGGTGAAAAGTGTGGATGGATATGACTTGTTCATAACATTTACAGATGATTACTCTCGCTATGGTTACATTTATCCAATCAAAGAAAGATCTGAAGCGTTGGATAAATTTAAAATATTCAAAGCTGAAGTTGAAAATCAGCATGATAAAAGAATAAAGATAGTAAGGTCCGACCGTGGGGAAGAGTACTACAGTCGGCACCCTCCATATGGCCAAGTCCCTGGACCTTTTGCGAAGTTCTTGCAGGAGACTGGCGTAGTAGCCCAGTATTCAATGCCGGACGAGCCTTAGCAAAATGGAGTAGCTGAAAGGTGCAACCGTACACTTATGGATATGGTGCGCAACATGGTGAGTTATTCCAACTTGCCATTGGGATTATGGATGGAGGCGCTTAAAACCGCCATTCACATTCTTAATAGAGTACCAAGCAAGTCGGTGCCCAAAACATTGTACGAGCTATGGACAGGAAGGATGCCCTCCCTACAACACTTCAGGGTGTGGGGGTGCCTTGCTGAGGCCAAAATGTTTAATCCAAACATTGCAAAGTTAGATCCCAAAATAGTAAGTTGCCACTTCATTGGCTATCCAGACAGATCAAAGGGTTTTCGTTTCTACTGCCCAGAGAGATATACAAAGTTTGTAGAAACGATACATGCAGTCTTCTTAGAGGACGAAATGATGAGGGGGAGCTTAGTAGCTCGGAAAATTGATCTTGAGGAGAAGAGGGTGCATGCACCTAATCCGATGATTCATGAGCCATTTTTCTCACTACTAGTTGCAACTCTACCCATGACAACTATGGGAGTAGAACCGGAACCTGTCCGTCAGGAGCCGACTGAACCCGTTGTTGAGCATGAAAGGGAGGTGCAACAACAAATTTTAGAAGAAGTGCCAGAAGTTGAGGCACATAATGTGCCAGAAACTGAGGCCCTTAGGAGGTCTACAAGTCCAAGAAAGTCAGCTATTTCTACTGACTTTAAAGTTTATAACACAGAAATGGTTCATATGGAAAAATATCCCACCTCATATGAAAAAGCCATGAGAAGCCCTCATTCATCAAAGTGGATGAAGGCAATGGAAGACGAGATGAAATCGCTGAGTTCCAAAGATGTTTGGGACTTAGTGGAAATTCCTAAAGGAGCCAAAACAGTATGTTGTAAATGGGTCTACAAAATTAAGTATGACTCTAAAGGGAATATAGAAAAGTATAAAGCATGACTCGTGGCAAAAGGATTTACACAAAGAGAAGGGAGATATTTTCTCCAGTTTCATGCAAGGATTCCTCCAGAATCATAATGGCATTAGTTGCTCATTTTGATCTAGAGTTACATCAAATCGATGTTAAGACGACATTTCTGAATGGTGATTTAAAAGAAAAGGTCTACATGAAACAACCCAAGGGTTTTATCATGGAAGGCAAGGAAAATATGGGATGCTGATACGTCCATTTTGCATCATGCTTTTATATTGATATTTATAGCATTATGGGCTGTTATTACATATTATGTCGCTATACTTATGCCTATTCTCTCTTATTTTACAAGGTTTACATTAATAGGGAGAATGCCGGCAGCTGGGATTCTGGGCTAGAAAAGGAGCAAATATTAGAGACCTATTCTGCACAGCTCCAAAAGTCGTGAAACTTCACGGAAGATGTTTTCAGAATATATAAAAAATACTCAGCGGAAGAGATTCACCAGGGAGGCCACACGCTGCCCACGAGGGTGGGGGCGCGCCCTACCCCCCTGGGCGCGCCCCCTACCTCGTGGGCCCCTTGGTGGCCCTCCAGTTGCCATCTTCTGCTATATGAAGTCTTTCGATGGGAAAAAATATGAAGCAATCTTCTCGGATGAAACTCCGCCGCCACGAGGTGGAACCTTGGCGGAACCAATCTAGGGCTCCGGCAGAGCTGTTCTGCCAGGGAAACTTCCCTCCGGGAGGGGGAAATCATCGCCATCGTCATCACCAACGCTCCTCTCATCGGGAGAGGGCAATCTCCATCAACATCTTCATCAGCACCATCTCCTCTCAAAACCCTAGTTCATCTCTTGTATCCAATTCTTGTCTCTAAGTCCGGGATTGGTGCTAGTAGGTTGCTAGTAGTGTTAATTACTCCTTGTAGTTGATGCTAGTTGGTTTAATTGGTGGAAGATCATATGTTCAGATCCTATATGCATATCAATACCCCTCTGATTATGAACATGTTTATGCTTTGTGAGTAGTTACTTTTGTTCCTGAGGACATCGGAGAAGTCTGGCTATTAGTAGTCATGTGAATTTGGTATTCGTTCGATATTTTGATGAGATGTATGTTGTCTCTCCTCTAGTGGTGTTATGTGAACGTCGACTACATGACACTTCACCATTATTTGGGCCTAGAGGAAGGCATTGGGAAGTAATAAGTAGATGATGGGTTGCTAGAGTGACAGAAGCTTAAACCCTAGTTTATGCGTTGCTTCGTAAGGGGCTGATTTGGATCCATATGTTTCATGCTATGTTTAGGTTTACCTTAGTACTTTTGTTGTGGTTGCGGATGCTTGCAATAGAGGTTAATCATAAGTGGGATTCTTGTCCAAGTAAGGACAATACCCAAGCACCGGTCCACCCACATACCAAATTATCAAATTACCGAACGCAAATCATATGCACGTGATGAAAACTAGCTTGACGATATTCCCATGTGTCCTCGGGAGCGCTTTTCTCTATATAAGAGTTTGTCTAGGCTTGTCCTTTGCTACAAAAAGGATTGGGCCACTTTGCTGCACTTTATTTACTTTTGTACTTGTTTCTCATTACAAATTATCATATCACAAAACTATCGGTTACCACTTATTTCAGTACTTGCAGAGAATACCTTGCTGGAAACCACTTATCATTTCCTTCTGCTCCTCGTTGGGTTCGACACTCTTACTTATCGAAAGGACTACGATAGATCCCCTATACTTGTGGGTCATTAAAGACTCTTTTCTGGCGCCCTTCCCGGGGAGTGAAGCGCCTCTGGTAGGTGGAATTTGGTAAGGAAAAATTTATATAGTGTGCTGAAATTTACTGTCACTTGTTACCATGGAAAGTAATCCTCTGAGGGGCTTGTTTGGGGTATCTTCACCCCGACCAGTAGAGCAAAGAGTTGCTCCTCAACCTACTGAAAATGAAAATGAAAATGAAAATGTCTACTTTGAAATTCCTTCGGGTATGATAGAAAAACTGCTAGCTAATCCTTTTTTAGGAGATGGAACAAAATATCCTGATGAGCATCTGATATATGTGGATGAAGTTTGTGGATTATTTAAGCTTGCAGGTGTACCCGGAGATGTTGTTAAGAAGAAGGTCTTCCCTTTATCTTTGAAGGGATATGCATCGACATGGTATAGGCTATGTGATGATATGAGGTCTTGGAATTACAAATGATTGAAATTGTAATTTCATCAGAAGTTTTATCCTATGCATCTTGTTCATCGTGATCGCAATTATATATATAATTTTTGGCCTCGCTAAGGAGAAAGCATCGCTCAAGCTTGGGGGAGGATTAAATCAATGCTATATTCATGCCCAAATCATGAGCTCTCAAGAGAAATGATTATTCAAAATTTTTATGCTCGGCTTTCTGATAACAATCGCACCATGCTTGTTACTTCTTGTCCTGACTCTTTTATGATGAAGACTATTGAATTCAAATGGGATTTATTAGAGAGAATTAAACGCAACTCTAAAGATTGGGACCTCGACAAAGGTAAGGAGTCAGGTATGATACCTAGGTTTGATTGTGTTAAATCTTTTATGGATACCGATATTTTCCGTAAATTTAGCACTAAATATGGACTTGACTCTGAGATAGTAGCTTCTTTCTGTGAATATTTTGCTACTTATGTTGATCTCCCCAAGGAGAAGTGGTTAAATATCATCCTCCCATAGAAGTAAAAGTAGCTGCACCTATTAAAGTTGAAGAAAAGATCGTCACTTATAATGATCCTATTGTTCCTACTGCTTATGTTGAGAAACCACCTTTTCCTGTTAGGATAAAGGATCATGCTAAAGCTTCAACTGTGGTTCGTAAAAGCAATATTAAAACTTATACACCTCCTGAGCAAGTTAGAGTTGAACCTAATATTGCTATTGTTAAAGATCTCTTGGCTGATAATATTGATGGGCATGTTATTTATTTCTGTGATGAAACTGCTAGAATTGCTAAACCTTGTGCTAAAGATAAACCTAGACCTGTAGTAGGCATGCCTGTTATTTCTGTTAAAATAGGAGATCATTGTTATCATGGCTTATGTGATATGGGTGCTAGTGCTAGTGCAATACCTATTAGCCTTTATAGAGAAATCATGCATGATATTGCACCTGTTGAGTTAGAAGATATTGATGTCACAATTAAACTTGCCAATAGAGATACTATTTCACCAATGGGAATTGTTAGAGATGTTGAAGTCTTGTGTGGGAAAACTAAATATCCTGCTGATTTTCTTGTTCTTAGTTCCCCACAAGATAGCTTTTGTCCCATTATATTTGGTAGACCCTTCTTAAATACTGTCAATGCTACCATAGATTGCAAAAGGGATGTTGTTACTATCTGTTTAGATGATATGACTCATGAATTTAATTTCTATAAATTTAGTAGACAACACCGTGAAGAAGAATTACCTAGTAAGGATGAAATTATTGGTCTTGCTTCTATTGTCGTACCACCTAGTGATCCTTTAGAACAATATTTGTTAGACCATGAAAATGATATGTTTATGAATGAAAGAAAGGAAATAGATGAAGTATTCTTTAAACAGGAACCTATTCTGAAACACAATTTGCATGTTGAAATCCTAGGGGATCCTCCTCCACCCAAGGGTGATCCCGCGTTTGAGCTTAAACCGTTACCTGATACTCTTAAATATGCTTATCTTGATGAGAAAAAGATATATCCTATTATTATTAGTGCTAACCTTTCAGAGCATGAGGAAGAGAGATTATTGAAAACTCTGAAGAAGCACCGCGCTGCTATTGGATATACTCTTGATGATCTTAAGGGCATTAGTCCCACTCTATGTCAACATAAAATTAATTTGGAAGAAGATGCTAAACCAGTTCGTGATCATCAACGACGGCTGAACCCTAAAATGAAAGAAGTGGTAAGAAAGGAGATACTAAAGCTCCTTGAGGCAGGTATAATCTATCCCGTTGCTGATAGTCAGTGGGTAAGTCCTGTCCATTGTGTCCCTAAGAAGGGAGGTATTACTGTTGTTCCTAATGATAAAAATGAATTGATTCCTCAAAGAATTATTACAGGCTATAGGATGGTAATTGATTTCCGCAAATTAAATAAAGCCACTAAAAAGGATCATTACCCTTTACCTTTTATCGATCAAATGCTAGAAAGATTATCTAAACATACACATTTTTGCTTTCTAGATGGTTATTCTGGTTTCTCTCAAATACGTGTGTCAGCTAAGGATTAATCAAAGACTACTTTTACGTTCCCTTTTGGTACTTTTGCTTATAGATGTATGCCTTTTGGTTTATGTAATTCACCTGCTACCTTTCAAAGATGCATGATGGCTATATTCTCTGACTTTTGTGGAAAGATTTGTGAGGTTTTCATGGATGATTTCTCCGTCTATGGATCTTCTTTTGATGATTGCTTAAGCAACCTTGATCGAGTTTTGCAGAGATGTGAAGAAACTAATCTTGTCTTGAATTGGGAAAAGTTCCACTTTATGGTTAATGAAGGTATTGTCTTGGGGCATAAAGTTTCTGAAAGAGGTATTGAAGTTGATAAAGCCAAGGTTGATGCTATTGAAAAGATGCCATGTCCCAAGGACATCAAAGGTATAAGAAGTTTCCTTGGTCACGCCGGTTTTTATAGGAGGTTCATTAAGGACTTCTCAAAAAATTCTCGGCCTCTAACTAATTTATTACAAAAAGATATACCATTTGTCTTTGATGATGATTGTGTAGAAGCATTTGAAATACTTAAGAAAGCATTGATCTCTGCACCTATTGTTCAGCCACCTGATTGGAATTTACCCTTTGAAATTATGTGTGATGCTAGTGATTATGTTGTAGGTGCTGTTCTAGGGCAAAGAGTTGATAAGAAACTAAATGTTATTCAATATGCTAGTAAAACTCTAGACAATGCTCAGAGAAATTATGCTACTACTAAAAAAGAATTCTTAGCAGTTGTATTTGCTTGTGATAAGTTCAGACCTTATATTGTTGATTCTAAAGTAACTATTCACACTGATCATGCTGCTATTAAATATCTCATGGAAAATAAAGATGCTAAACCTAGACTTATTAGACGGGTTCTCTTGCTACAAGGATTTGACTTACATATTGTTGATAGAAAGGGAGCTGAGAACCCCATTGCAGACAACTTGTCTAGGTTAGAAAATGTGATTGATGACCCACTACCTATTGATGATAGCTTTCCTGATGAGCAACTAAATGTTATAAATGCTTCTCATACTGCTCCATGGTATGCTGATTATGCTAATTACATTGTTGCTAAGTTTATACCACCTAGTTTCCCATACCAGCAAAAGAAAAAGTTCTTCTATGATTTGAGGCATTACTTTTGGGATGACCCACATCTTTATAAAGAAGGAGTAGATGGTATTATTAGGCGTTGTGTACCTGGGCATGAACAAGAACAGATCCTACGCAAGTGTCACTCCGAAGCATATGGAGGACACCATGCTGGAGATAGGACTACACATAAGGTATTGCAATCTGGTGTTTATTGGCCTACTCTCTTCAAGGATGCCTGTAAGTTTGTCTTATCTTGTGATGAATGTCAAAGAATTGGTAATATTAGTAGACATCAAGAAATGCCCATGAACTATTCACTCGTTAATGAACCATTTGATGTTTGGGGCTTTGACTATATGGGACCCTTTCCTTCCTCTAATGGTTATACACATATTTTAGTTGTTGTTGATTACGTTAGTAAGTGGGTAGAAGCTATTCCAACTAGTAGTGCTGATCATAACACTTCTATTAAAATGCTTAAAGAAGTTATTTTTCCTAGGTTTGGAGTCCCTAGATATTTAATGACTGATGGTGGATCACATTTTATTCATGGTGCTTTTCGTAAAATGCTTGCTAAGTATGATGTTAATCATAGAATTGCATCTCCTTATCACCCACAGTCTAGTGGTCAAGTAGAATTGAGTAATAGAGATCTTAAATTAATTTTGCAAAAGACTGTCAATAGGTCTAGAAAGAATTGGTCCAAGAAACTTGATGATGCATTATAGGCCTATAGAACTGCATATAAAAATCCTATGGGTATGTCTCCGTATAAAATGGTTTATGGAAAAGCATGTCACTTACCTCTAGAACTAGAACACAAGGCATATTGGGCTATTAAAGAGCTCAATTATGATTTTAACTTGCCGGTGAGAAGAGGTTATTTGATATTAGCTCACTCGATGAATGGAGAACCCAAGCCTACGAAAATGACAAGTTGTTTAAAGAAAAAGTTAAAAGATGGCATGATAAAAGGATACAAAAGCGTGAGTTTAATGTAGGTGATTATGTATTGCTATACAACTCTCGTTTAAGATTTTTTGCAGGAAAACTTCTCTCTAAATGGGAAGGTCCTTACGTTATCGAGGAGGTCTATCATTCTGGTGCCATAAAAATCAACAACTTCGAAGGCACAAATCCGAAGGTGGTGAACGGTCAAAGAATCAAACATTATATCTCAGGTAATCCCATAAATGTTGAAACCAATTTTATTGAAACCGTAACCCCGGAGGAATACATAAGGGACACTTTTCGGAACGTTTCAGACTCCGAAAAGGAATAGGTATGTTGTACGGTAAGTAAACCAACTCCAAAACAGTTTTTAAGGCAATATTTCTCCGTTTTGGAATATTTAGAAAAATAGAAAAATAAGAAGCAGTCCGGGAAGGACACGAGGCCTCCACGAGGATGGAGGGAGCGCCCTACCCCCCTGGGCGCGCCCCCTACCTCGTGGGCACCTCGTGTGCTCTCCTGACTCCGTTTTCGTACACGACACGTATTTTGGTCGGTAAAAATTCATTATATAATCTCCCGGGGTTTTGACTCCTGTATCACGCAAATATCTCTTGTCTTTGTTTCGAGCTATTTTCTGTCAGGGTTGTCAAGGCCAGGCACTATGTCGTCACCCTCCTCCTCCAACCATGAGGGCAACGATGCTTGGATAACGAAGATAGAGCTGAAGAGGGAAGAACCCATGGAGATCAACAAGGATGAAGGGATCAAGAAAGCCACGGAGGACCAACCTCCGGCAACAGAAGACATCCTTCAACTTGATCACAATCTTCTTACCCCAACTGAGATCGAAGCTTTCAAGATGATTGAGCTAGCCCGTATACAAAATAAGTATCTCACACGTGAAAATATTTTGTTGAAGGAGCATATCATCGCACTCATAGACATTATCCGCAAGTTAGAAGACCTCCTACACTCGATGTGCGACAATCCATCATCAAAAACTCCACCTTCTTCATCAACCAAAGGAGACATAATCACATGGGTATGGGCACTCCCCTTGGCAACTGCCAAGCTTGGGGGAGTGCCCCGGTACGTATCACCATCACTTTTATCTTTACCGTTTTTCTTAGTTCGATCCCTTTGGTAATATCTTGATCTAGTAGAATAAAGTTCTTAGTATGATCTAGTTGTGAGTTGTGCTTTATAGTTCCTCTATGTAATTGAGTCCATGAGTTATATATAATAAAGATTAGTGTTGAGTCAAGGGCTTGAATATTTTGCCATGATCCTAAGTGAATAAAAGAAAAGAGAAAGAATAAAAAGGAAACAAAGAGATCATATGGATCTTATGGATAGTAATGAGATCACATAGAAAGAGTATGATGAATAAAAGTTGTTGAGAGTTGACAAACATAGTTTTGGTCATCATTGCAACTAATAGGAAGTAATAAAGAAAGAGAGGTCTTCACATATAAATATACTATCTTGGACATCTTTTATGATTGTGAGCACTCATTAAAATATGACATGCTAAAGAGTTGACGTTGGACAAGGAAGACAACGTAATGGGTTATGTTTTCTCACATCTGAGATAAATTATATTGTCTTGGATACTCCAACATGTTGAGCTTGCCTTTCCCCCTCATGCTAGCCAAATTCATCGCACCAAGTAGAGATACTACTTGTGCTTCCAAATACCCTCAAACCAGTTTTGCCATGAGAGTCCACCATACCTACCTATGGATTGAGTAAGATCCTCCAAGTAAGTTGTCATCGGTGCAAGCAATAAAAATTGCTCTCTAAATATATATGACTTATTAGTGTGGGAGAAAATAAGCTTTATACGATCGTGTGATATGGAAGAAATAAAGCGACAGACTGCATAATAAAGGTCCATATCACAAGTGGCAATATAAAGTGACGTTCTTTCGCATTAAGATTTTGTGCATCCAACTATAAAAGCGCATGACAACCTCTGCTTCCCTCTGCGAAGGTCCTATCTTTTACTTTTATCTCCTACCTTGCATAAGAGTCATGGTGATCTTCATCCTTCCTTTTTACATTTTATCCTTTGGCAAGCACGGTATGTTGGAAAGATCCTGGTATATATGGCTAATTGGATGTGAGTTTTCATGAACTATTATTGTTGACATTACCCTTGAGGTAAAATGTTGGGAGGCAAAACTATAAGCCCCTATCTTTCTCTGTGTCCGATTAAAACTCCATACCTATAAGTATTGCGTGAGTGTCAGCAATTGTGAAAGACTATATGATAGTTGAGTATGTGGACTTGCTGAAAGGCTCTTATACATTGACTCTTTCCTATGTTATGATAAATTGCAATTGCTCCAATGATTGAGATTATAGTTTGTTAGTTTTCAATGAAGTTTACGATTAATATCTGAAATTGTGATTGAATTATTACTCTAGCACAAGAGATTATATGACAAGAATTATATAAGTTGATGTTCTAAGAATGATCATGATGCCCTCATGTACGTATTATATTTTTATCGACACCTCTATCTCTAAACATGTGGACATATTTTTCGATTTCGGCTTTTGCTTGAGGAAAAGCGAGGTCTAAGCTTGGGGGAGTTGATAGGTCCATTTTGCATCATGCTTTTATATCGATATTTATTGCATTATGGGTTGTTATTACACATTATGCCACAATACTTATGCCTATTCTCTCTTATTTTAAAGGTTTACATTAAGAGGGAGAATGCCGACAGGTGGGATTCTGGGCTGGAAAAGGAGCAAATATTAGAGACCTATTCTGCACAGCTCCAAAAGTCCTAAAACTTCATGGAAGACGTTTTCAGAATATATAAAAAATACTCAGCGGAAGAGATTCACCAAGGGGGCCACACCCTGCCCACGAGGGTGGGGGCGCGCCCTACCCCCCCCCCCCCCGGCACGCCCCCTACCTCGTGGGCCCCCTGGTGGCCCTCCGGTGGCCATCTTCTGCTATATGAAGTCTTCCGATGGAAAAAAAATAAGAAGCAATCTTCTCGGACGAAACTCCGCCGCCACGAGGCGGAACCTCGGTAGAACCAATCTAGGGCTCCGGCAGAGCTGTTCTACCGGGGAAACTTCCCTCCGGGAGGGGGATATCATCGCCATCGTCATCACCAACGCCCCTCTCATCGGGAGAGGGCAATCTCCATCAACATCTTCACCAGCACCATTCCTCTCAAAACCCTAGTTCATCTCTTGTATCCAATTCTTGTCTCTAAGTCCGGGATTGGTGCTAGTAGGTTTCTAGTAGTGTTAATTACTCCTTGTAGTTGATGCTAGTTGGTTTAATTGGTGGAAGATCGTATGTTCAGATCGTATATGCATATCAATACCCCTCTGATTATGAACATGTTTATACTTTGTGAGTAGTTACTTTTGTTTCTGAGGACATGGGAGAAGTCTTGCTATTAGTAGTCATGTGAATTTGGTATTCATTCGATATTTTGATGAGATGTATGTTGTCTCTCCTCTAGTGGTGTTATGTGAATGTCGACTACATGACACTTCACCATTATTTGGGCCTAGAGGAAGGCATTGAGAAGTAATAAGTAGATGATGGGTTGCTAGAGTGACAGAAGTTTAAACCCTAGTTTATGCATTGCTTCGTAAGGGGCTGATTTGGATCCATATGTTTCATGCTATGGTTAGGTTTACCTTAATGCTTTTGTTGTAGTTGCGGATGCTTGCAATAGAGGTTAATCATAAGTGGGATGCTTGTCCAAGTAAGGACAGTACCCAAGCATCGGTCCACCCACATACCAAATTATCAAAGTACCGAACGCGAATCATATGAACGTGATGAAAACTAGCTTGACGATATTCCCATGTGTCCTCAGGAGCGCTTTTCTCTATATAAGAGTTTGTCTAGTGTCGTGGAGTTGCTGAGCACGAGCATCCAGAGCTGCTCGTTCTGTTGCCATCCGGGTTTCCTTCGCGGCTAGATTTTCTTTAGCTTGCACCATCTCCTCCCACACGCGTGCTACTTCTGCGTCATGCTGGGCTTTATCCATCGGCTCTACCGCAGTGGTTAACAGAGTCGTCAGCCGATCCATGAGGTCCATTAGAATCTGAGCCGGGGGGCGCAGGGTCTCCTGACCCGGCTGCTGCCGACCTGGTAGCTGCTGCTGCCAATGCGGTAGAATTCTGCCCAGGCTGCATCCCCGCCATGAAGACTCCGGCCCAATTCGGCGGCTCAAGAGGGTCCGGAATACTGCTGCCATCGGAACAACCCCCCAGCATGCCGTCTTGCAGCTGGTACAACGAGTCCGTCTCACCCGTTGATGATGCAGTATCGGAGCAGATGGCCGTCTCCCCGCCTTCCATCAATCCTTTGGAGTATTCACCGCCATGGATGCAGCCTACGAAGGCATGTTTCACGACAGATTGAACACGGGCGGTCCTGGCGTGCTGAGCCGTTTCGATGAGGTTGGTGTGGACGTCCGGCTCAGGGCCTGACTCGCCGATTTGGCCGATGAAGACGTGAATTCCGCCGAAGGGGACCCGGTACCCATACTCGATTGAGCCGGCCTCGGGGCCCCAGCCTTCGTCGTTGATGTAGAGTTTGCCGCGACGACTCTTGGTCATCCGACCCACAGCGTATCCCTTGAGCCCTTCGAAGTTGCCCTTCAAGAACTCAAATCCCCCGTGCGCTGGCCCCACGGTGGGCGTCAACTATCATGGAGTTGACACGACAGATGTCCTAGAGCAAGGACTTAGTTGTAGGGCCATCGCACTAGGAAGCTTAAAGGGGTTAATCGGGACAAGGGACACACGAGAGTTTTTATACTAGTTCGGCCCCTTACGATGAAGGTAAAAGCCTACGTCTCGTTGGGATTGGTATTGCTGAAGTTTCAATCTCCAAGGGGCTCAACTCGCCGACTTGGTTATCGATTTGGTTGTTTCTTGCCCTAAGCCGCCACCGGGTCGTCCCCTTATATACATGGGTTGACACTTGGTGGCCTACAGAGTCCCGGCCGGCTCATAACCGTGTCCGGCTCGGTGACTTCCTTTACATGCCTTTGTTTACAAGTCTTTCCTTACATACGGCGGTTTACAATATCGGGCCTTAAGCCGGCCCCAGGCCTTTGAGCCTTCTATATGTTTTTATAAACTATCATCTTGAATGTATATTGGGCTTCTTATGTAACCCGCCATTAGGGTTGACCCGGCCCCTCCTGGGCGGGTCATACTGGTAGTAATATCCCCAACACCTAGGCTTGTCCTTTGCTACAAAAAGGATTGGGCCACCTTGCTGCACTTTATTTACTTTTGTTACTTGTTGCTCGTTACAAATTATCCTATCACAAAACTATCTGCTGCCACTTATTTCAGTACTTGCAGAGAATACCTTGCTGGAAACCACTTATCATTTCCTTCTGCTCCTCATTGGGTTCGAGACTCTTACTTATGGAAAGGACTATGATAGATCCCCTATACTTGTGGGTCATCAGATGTCGCCTGAAGAAATCCATTTATGGATTAAGACAAGCCTCTCGGCAGTGGTATCTAAAGTTTAATCAAACGATTAAAAGTTTTGGATTTAAAGAAAATATTGAGGATAATTACATTTATGCAAAGTTTAAAAATGGGAAATATATTTTCCTAATCTTGTATGTGGATGATATCCTGATTGCTAGCAGTGATGTTAGTCTACTACAAGAAACAAAGAAATACTTATCCTCAAATTTTGACATAACAAATCTTGGTGAAACATCATATGTTTTGGGCATAGAAATTCACCGAGATAGGAACAATGGAGTCTTAGGACTATCGCAGAAAGCATATTTAGAAAAGCTTCTTAAAAAGTATAATATGCATGCGAGTAAAGCCACACCTGCTCCTATAGTTAAGGGCGATAGTTTTGGGAAATTCCAATGTCCCAAGAACCAGTATGAGATCGATTAAATGAAATAAGTACCATATGCTTCGGCAGTTGGCAGCTTACAGTATGCACAAGTGTGCACTCGCCCTGACTTAGCCTTTATCACTGGGGTACTCGGTAGATATCAAGAGAATCCAGGCACAGAGCACTGGAAGATGGTAAAGAAAGCATTGCGTTATGTGAAAGGCATGAAGGACTACATGCTAATATACAGGAGAAGTGATTCCCTAGAGATAAAAGGGTATTCAGATGCAGATTTTGCGGGGGACAGAGATGATAGAAAATCCACGTCAGGATACGTATTCACCCTTGCTGGGGAGCTATTTCATGGAAAAGCTCCAAACAGTCGATAGTTACATCATGGATGCAGAATTCATAGCATGCTTCGAAGCCATGGGGCAGGCGATATGGCTAAAGAAATTTGTACCTGACTTGAAAGTGGTAGATTGTATTCACAAACCACTAAATATGTACTGCGACAACCAACCCACATTATTCTATGCTCACGACAACAAGTCGAGTAATGCTGCCAAAACAATAGAGATAAGGTAGTATGTTGTGAAAGATAAAAATCCAAGATCAAACTATAAGTCTCGAGCATATAAGGACAAAAGATATGCTTGCGGATCCTCTAACGAAAGGCTTACCACCCAATGTGTTCAAGGAACACTTAGCCGGCATGGGTTTAAGGGAAAGCCTTATGATTTCTGGATAGGCCCAAAAGGAATAAAATTTGTTTCTGAACATAACACATGTTGTAGCTGTATGATTCTATCGGCAATTAAGCTGTGACGATGAAACATGCTCTATGTACCGATATGTGATGAAACAAATAAACTAGAAAGTATAAAGTTAAAAGTAAAGTTGAGATCAAGGGGGAGAATGTTAGGTTGATCTCTCTCCCGTTCAAACCCAACGGGTCGAACGGGCCCCTGACTCGCGCCCTGATCGGGGGCGCCCAACCAAACCATGGTTGGTGGGCCCCTGTGACCCGCGCTATATAAACAGAGGTGGGGGCTGGGGCAAGACTCATGAGGTTAATCGTTGCCACAATCCCCACCTACAATCTCTACCGATCTAGGGTTAGTGCGGTGCTCACGGGAAGCTCCACCACCGCCGCCATCCACTCTCTGTCCACATCGTCAGCGGCCCCTACTTCACCATGGCCGGCGCTGGATCGAGCTCATCTAGACAAGCAGAAGGTAGGTTCACCGGAATGATCTAACCTATCCGATCCAAAGCAATCTATCATAAGTTTCCATAAGGCAGTCCACAATTATTTATTTGCCGATGAAGCTACTGTAATCGTCCCTTCCTCTAAGGAGCCACGCTTGTTGCAAGTCACTAGAGATCGATATACTGATTTAACAGAGTAGAATCTGACTTCTCCAAAGCCCAAGCCAAAGAATCTTCACCACCGGCTGGATTTAAAGGTATATTCACGTTGGTAGGGATGCTAATACTCTGGCTCATCTCTATGCTCGTTATGCTTGTACACTAGATGGAACTGAAAGCTGGCTTGATGCGAGCCCTGAATTTCTTGTCTCGTGCCTACGGGCGGATTGTAACCATATGATACTCTTTTAATAGAGCTCCCTATTTCGAGCAAAAAAACCTAGCAAAGTCATATAAGACCAAAGTTATGTCTAAGAGAGAAAAAGAAATAAAAACGAAGCGATCAAATATGTGATCGATAAACCACAATTATGGTCATATCCGTACCAACCATCTCATGACACCACAAAGACAATAGGGTTCTTCAATAGAAGGCCTTCTAGAAGTGGGAGACGTTGAAGCCCCGCTGCCATCGAATCCAACCACCAAAGTCTAGATTCTAGGGTTTGACCTTGAAGAACTAGATCGAGCATATCTGAGCAATGCCTTCAACAAGGTAACAATGCGAAAATAATGGCTCTCTCCTCTCCCACCTCTCCTCTCTTCCACCTGCTCTCCACCACCAATGGCGATCTCTAGCTGCCATCATCATGGAAGGCCTTCTCCATTGGGACTTTGCTCCTGGTTTGTCCCTGGCCGATCAGGTGAGACGTAAGTTTGGCTCTACGGTGCACTTCTCCCCCTCTCGGGACACCAAGGAATTCTATTTGGTGGTCTCCTTTTCCTTGGCTTCATTCCCTCTCACGAATGACTCGGTTGGGTTGGCTTTACAATGTTGCATTGGGGGAATTTTCTCTTGTTTCAATGTTGTTGCTCTTACCTCCCGATCATTCCATTTCTCTGTGGCCAACAAAAAAGTGGGGCATTTCATTTACGGTTTGAGGGATCATGTCTGGCCAGACTTTGTATGCCATTTCCATCTGTTCAATGGTAGTTTTGCTAAGCATTATTCTACTTCTCATTGGCATGCGAATCAAGAGTTGGTCGAGATCTTGGATCGTAACCCTGTGGCCCTATCTGCTTCTCTAGATTTTCTACGTAAGGGTCAGTCCAACGATTCCTCGTCGGCCAAAGAACTCAGCAAGTTTAACCTTGTTAACCTGAAGCATTGGAATTTCTCTAACTCGCATGATCATGAGGCCTCTACTTCTTCGGTGATCGATCGCCATGATAAAATTCAAATTCAATTTGGTTCTCTCTCACCGCCACCTCAGCATGGTGACATTAGCGCCTTAACCACTGACCGTCTAGCATTAATGGATCATTATAACACTCAGGCGGAGTCTGAGGCCGATATGGTTATTGAGTATATTTCATTTGGGCAATTCAAATGCCCGGTGCATGCCTAGTACCCACCACTTCCATAATGTTTTCTCAACTCTGCTTTTCGTTATGCACCTCCACATGACATGTGGCCCCCGGTGCTCAAAGCATAAGACTGATTTAGCCCAAGCACATTATTCCACGGATGACATTCATTCTCTTGCCATTAACTGGGCCACCCTTTCTGCTAGATGCCTTCAATGGGGGCACTGCAGGATCGCTTGCCAAGCTCGCCTGATTTGCATTAATTGCTCGGGACCTGATCATAAAATAGGAGATTACCCAAAACGTAGCAGCCGTGACACTCGCCCCCTGCCCGAGTCAAACAAGGATACTGCAATTATTCACTCGGGATTTCTAGGCCTTCCTATTTCCACCAAAAGCACGACCAAAGCTTCAACAAAGACTGTCTGATGTGATGCTTATGGGTTCTATGGCCACATGGCGTCATCTTGCCGCAGAGCTACTTTCCAAAAGAAGTGGAAATGGGCTGCGAAGGCAACTTTGCCTCCCACCACCCCCATTCACGCTTCAGCTTCCGCCTTGAGAACCCAACAGACCTCACCCCGCCCTGTCCCATCACCACAGTCTGCCTCTCTGCTGCAACTCTCACCATTGCCGTCGCATCCACCTTCCTCTACATCGCCTTCATCTCCACTGCTCCGCTCCGCAACAATGGCGAACTACCCACTGAACCCCGTGCCTTTCCTCCCATCGGGTTTCCCCGTAGAGCAGGGGTCGGCCGATAGACTTGTGCGTAGCAGCATGGTTGTTGGACCAATTGCTGCTCTCAACCATGAGTTTCTGGCCATTGCGGAAGCCAGCGCGCATGTGCCCCTGCATCGTCGCGCCATCGTCCACAATCAGATCGCTACTCTGCTTCAGGAATCCCAGCTTTTTACTATTGAGGTCAGTGATCACCCCTTCGGCATTGGGATTTTTGGATTTGTGGATTCCTTTATGAGAGATACAGCGGTAAACACTCCGCTTGAGCTTGAAGACGAAGATCTGTTTATTACTTTCGTTCCGCATAATGAGGCTCTTAACCGTCGTGCTGCACCATTTGGGCCTGAGGTTTGGCTCATGATGTTTGGTTTTCCGTATGATTACCAAACGGATTACTACATCACTAAGGCTTTGGGCGGATATGGTTCCTTGGTTTCATGGTACAATCCTCGTCAGGATCGCAGATTCATCCTTCTGAAAGCTCGAGTACTTACTTTGCGCCTCATCCCCAAGAGCTTTGTGGTTTGGCAACTTGGTGGCGCGCGCGACTGCTGGACAGTCCAAATCACCATCTTTCGCAACAATGACTGGAATGGCCTCCTCCCTGAGGTCCCTGCCTCACCTGAGGAACACCCACCCCTAGATGGCTACCCGCATCCGCAGTTTGGCCCTGAACTCACTGTAGAGCAGCTATATTAGCAGCAAGTTCACAATTGGCTCATTCAGAATGGTGCACCTGGAGCTGGCAACAATGCGGGAGCTGCAAATGATGCCCCTTCTCAACAGGTGGACGCTAATGCTGGTTGGGGCACTTGGGGTGCACCTGCTGCTCCTCCACTCCCGCCAATGCCGCCCCATTTGGTGAACTATCAAGCCTGGCTTGCTGCGCAGGGTCTGACAGTGCAACATGGAATAGTTCCTGAAAACAACATCACTGACAATGCATTCCAATCTTGGAACGACTCGATCACCCAATCTGACAGCTCAAGCTCGACTCAGTCTGACCTGTACTTCATGACTGATCCAACAATGCAGCTGACTGACAGTGCAAGCTCTGAATCTCTTACCATCTCGTTGGAGATCAATGATCAAGGTGTCAGGTTTGGCCTATCTGCTCAAGGTGATGAGATCCTTTCCAGGCTGCTGAATCACCCAATCCCATGCCTGAATCTCAACACATTCATTTCCCAAGTTGTTAGTCTAATGCTTGCAACATTTGGGCCTTGGAAGGAGGGATTTAGTTTGAGACCAAACCCGGTTCAGTTATCTGTCTTGATTACACAGGATACTACTGGTCTGAACTTTTCTCAACAATCAAGCCCTGCTTCTGCTTTGGTGCCTTCTTTAGTCATCATCGATGTGAAGGAAATATGCCCTAGAGGCAATGATAGAGTTATTATTTATTTCCTTATATCATGATAAATGTTTATTATTCATGTTAGAATTGTATTAACCGGAAACATAATATATGTGTGAATACATAGACAAACAGAGGGTCACTAGTATGCCTCTACTTGACTAGCTCGTTGATCAAAGATGGTTATGTTTCCTAACCATAGACATGAGTTGTCATTTGATTAACGGGATCACATCATTAGGAGAATGATGTGATTGACTTGACCCATTCTGTTAGCATAGCACTTGATCGTTTAGTTTGTTGCTATTGCTTTCTTCATAACTTATACATGTTCCTATGACTATGAGATTATGCAACTCCCGTTTACCGGAGGAACACTTTGTGTGCTACCAAATGTCACAATGTAACTGGGTGATTATAAAGGTGCTCTACAGGTGTCTCCGAAGGTACTTGTTGGGTTGGCGTATTTCGAGATTAGGATTTGTCACTCCGACTGTCGGAGAGGTATATCTGGGCCCTCTCGGTAATGCACATCACTTAAGCCTTGCAAGCATTGCAACTAATGAGTTAGTTGCGGGATGATGTATTACGAAACGAGTAAAGAGACTTGCCGGTAACGAGATTGAACTAGGTGTTGAGATACCGACGATCAAATCTCGGGCAAGTAACATACCGATGACAAAGGGAACAACATATGTTGTTATGCGGTCTGACCTATAAAGATCTTCGTAGAATATGTGGGAGCCAATATGAGCATCCAGGTTCCTCTATTGGTTATTGACCGGAGACGTGTCTCGGTCATGTCTACATTGTTCTCGAACCCGTAGGGTCTGTACGCTTAAGGTTTGGATGACAGTTATATTATGAGTTTATGAAATTTGATGTACCGAAGGAGTTCGGAGTCCCGGATGAGATCGGGGACATGACGAGGAGTCTCGAAATGGTCGAGACGTAAAGATCAATATATTGGACGACTATATTCGGACATCGAAAAGGTTCCGAGTGATTCGGGTATTTTTCGGAGTACCGGAGAGTTACGGGAATTCGCCGGGGAGTATATGGGCCTTATTGGGCCATACGGGAATAGAGGAGAGAGGCCAAAAGGAAGGAGGCGCACGCCCCCCCTCTGGTCCGAATTGGACAAGGGGTGCAGCCCACTTTTCCTTGTTCCTCTCCCCCTCTTTCCTTCTCTCCTACTCCAACAAGGGAAGGAGGAGTCCTACTCCCGGTGGGAGTAGGACTCCCCCCTTAGCGCACCCTCCTCCTAGGCCGGCCGCTTCCCCCCTTGCTCCTTTATATACGGGGGCAGGGGGCACCCCATGGACACAATAATTGATCATTCATCTCTTAGCCGTGTGCGGTGCCCCCCTCCACCATAGTCCCCGATAATATTGTAGTGGTGCTTAGGCGAAGCCCTGCGACAGTAGAACATCAAGATCGTCACCACGCCGTCGTGCTGACGGAACTCTTCCCCGACATTCTGCTGGATCAGAGTCCGGGGATCGTCATCGAGCTGAACGTGTGCTAGAACTCGGAGGTGTCGTAGTTTCGGTGCTTGATCGGTCGGGCCGTGAAGACGTACGACTACATCAACCGCATTGTGCTTACACTTCCGCTTTCGGTCTACGAGGGTACATAGACAACTGACGGAAATATGCCCTAGAGGCAATAATAATGTTATTATTTTATTTCCTTATATCATGATAAATATTTATTATTCATGCTAGAATTGTATTATCCGGAAACATAATACTTGTGTGAATACATAGACAAACTAAAAGTCACTAGTATGCCTCTACTTGACTAGCTCGTTAATCAAAGATGGTTATGTTTCCTAACCATAGACATGTGTTGTCATTTGATTAATGGGATCACATTATTAGGAGAATGATGTGATTGACATGACCCATTCCATTAGCTTAGCACCCGATCATTTAGTATGTTGCTATTGCTTTCTTCATGACTTATACATGTTCCTATGACTATGAGATTATGCAACTCCCGTTTGCCGGAGGAACACTTTGTGTGCTACCAAACGTCACAACATAACTGGGTGATTATAAAGGAGCTCTACAGGTGTCTCCAAAAGTAAATGTTGGGTTGGCGTATTTCGAGATTAGGATTTGTCACTCCGATTGTCAGAGAGGTATCTCTGGGCCCTCTCGGTAATGCACATCACATAAGCCTTGCAAGCATTGCAACTAATGAGTTAGTTGCGAGATGATGTATTACGAAATGAGTAAAGATACTTGCCGGTAACGAGATTGAACTAGGTATTGAGATACCGACGATCGAATCTCGGGCAAGTAACATACCGATGACAAAGGGAACAACGTATGTTGTTATGCGGTCTGACCGATAGAGATCTTCGTAGAATACGTGGGAGCCAATATGAGCATCCAGGTTCCGCTATTGGTTATTGACCGGAGACGTGTCTCTGTCATGTCTACATTGTTCTCGAACCCGTAGGGTCCGCACGCTTAAGGTTTCGATGACAGTTATGTTATGAGTTTATGAGTTTTGATGTACCAAAGTTAGTTCGGAGTCCCGGATGTGATCACGGACATGACGAGGAGTCTCAAAATGGTCGAGACATAAAGATTGATATATTGGAAGCCTATGTTTGGACATCGGAAGTGTTCCGGGTGAAATCGGCATTTTACCGGAGTACCGGGAGGTTACCGGAACCCCCCGGTAACCTAATGGGCCTTAATGGGCCTAGTGGAGAAAGAGGAGAGGAGGCCTAGGGGCTGCCGCGCGCCCCTCCCCCCAAGTCCGAATTGGACAAGGAGGGGGGCGACGCCCCCCCCCTTTCCTTTCTCCCCTCTCTTCCTTCCCCCCCAAGTCCTAATCCAACTAGGGAAAGGGAGGGGAGTCCTACTCCCGGTAGGAGTAGGACTCCTCCTGCGCGCCTCCTCCTAGGGCCGGCCGCACCCCCCCCCTTGGCTCCTTTATATACGAGGGCAGGGGCACCCCTAGACACACAAGTTGATCTCTAAGATCGTTCTCTTAGCCGTGTGCGGTGCCCCCTTCCACCATAGTCCTCCATAATATTGTAGTGGTGCTTAGGTGAAGCCCTGCGACAGTTGAACATCAAGATCGTTGCCACGCCGTCGTGCTGACAGAACTCTTCCCCGACACTTTGCTGGATCGGAGTCCGGGGATCGTCATCGAGCTGAACGTGTGCTAGAACTCGGAGGTGTCGTAGTTTCGGTGCTTGATCGGTCGAGCCGTGAAGACGTACGACTACATCAACCGCGTTGTCATAATGCTTCCGCTGTCGGTCTACAGGGTACGTAGATCACACTCTCCCCTCTCGTTGCTATGCATCACCATGATCTTGCGTGTGCGTACGAATTTTTTTGAAATTACTATGTTTCCCAAAAGTGGCATCCGAGCCAGGTTTTATGCATTGATGTTATATGCACGAGTAGACCACAAGTGAGTTGTGGGCGATATAAGTCATACTGCTTACCAGCATGTCATACTTTGGTTCGGCGGTATTGTTGGACGAAGCGGCCCGGACCGACATTACGCGTACGCTTACGCGAGACCGGTTCTCCCGACGTGCTTTGCACAAAGGTGGCTAGCGGGTGTCAGTTTCTCCAACTTTAGTTGAACCAAGTGTGGCTACGCCCGGTCCTTGCGAAGGTTAAAACATCACCAACTTGACAAACTATTGTTGTGGTTTTGATGCGTAGGTAAGAACGGTTCTTGCTAAGCCCGTAGCAGCCACGTAAAACTTGCAACAACAAAGTAGAGGACGTCTAACTTGTTTTTGCAGGGCATGTTGTGATGTGATATGGTCTAGACATGATGCTAAATTTTATTGTATGAGATGATCATGTTTTGTAACTGAGTTATCGGCAACTGGCAGGAGCCATATGGTTGAAGCTTTATTGTATGCAATGCAATCGCGTTGTAATGCTTTACTTTATCACTAAGCGGTAGCGATAGTCGTGGAAGCATAAGATTGGCGAGAAGACAACGATGCTACGATGATGATCAAGGTGTCACGCCGGTGACAATGGTGATCATGACGGTGCTTCGAAGATGGAGATCACAAGCACAAGATGATGATGGCCATATCATATCACTTATATTGATTGCATGTGATGTTTATCTTTTATACATCTTATCTTGCTTTGATTGATGGTAGCATTTAAAGATGATCTCTCACTAATTATCAAGAAGTGTTCTCCCTGAGTATGCACCGTTGTGAAAGTTCTTCTTGCTGAGACACCACGTGATGATCGGGTGTGAAAGGCTCTACGTTCAAATACAACGGGTGCAAAACAGTTGCACACGCGGAATACTCAGGTTATACTTGACGAGCCAAGCATATACAGATATGGCCTCGGAACACGGAGACCGAAAGGTCGAGCGTGAATCATATAGTAGATATGATCAACATAGTGATGTTCACCAATGAAACTACTCCATCTCACATGATGATAGGACATGGTTTAGTTGATTTGGATCACGTGATCACTTAGAGGATTAGAGGGATGTCTATCTAAGTGGGAGTTCTTTAGTAATATGATTAATTGAACTTAAATTTATCATGAACTTAGTACCTGATAGTATCTTGCTTGTTTATGTTTGATTGTAGATAGATGGCCCGTGTTGTTGTTCCGTTGAATCTTAATGCGTTCCTTGAGAAAGCAAAGTTGAAAGATGATGGTAGCAATTACACGGACTGGGTCCGTAACTTGAGGATTATCCTCATTGCTGCACAGAAGAATTACGTCCTGGAAGCACCGCTGGGTGCCAGGCCTGCTGCTGGAGCAACACCAGATGTTATGAACGTCTGGCAAAGCAAAACTGATGACTACTTGATAGTTCAGTGTGCCATGCTTTACGGCTTAGAATCGGGAATTCAACGACGTTTTGAACGTCATGGAGCATATGAGATGTTCCAGGAGTTGAAGTTAATATTTCAAGCAAATGCCCGGATTGAGAGATATGAAGTCTCCAATAAGTTCTATAGCTGCAAGATAGAGGAGAACAGTTCTGTCAGTGAGCATATACTCAAAATGTCTGGGTATAATAATCACTTGATTCAATTGGGAGTTAATGTTCCAGATGATTGCGTCATTGACAGAATTCTCCAATCACTGCCACCTAGCTACAAGAGCTTCTTGATGAACTATAATATGCAAGGGATGAATAAGACTTTTCCCGAGCTCTTCGCAATACTGAAAGCTGCGGAGGTAGAAACCAAGAAGGAGCATCAAGTGTTGATGGTCAACAAGACCACTAGTTTCAAGAAAAAGGGCAAAGGGAAGAAGAAGGGGAACTTCAAAAAGAACAGCAAGCAAGTTGTTGCTCAAGAGAAGAAACCCAAAACTGGACCTAAGCCTGAAACTGAGTGCTTCTACTGCAAGCAGACTGGTCACTAGAAGCGGAACTGCCCCAAGTATTTGGCGGATAAGAAGGATGGCAAGGTGAACAAAGGTATATGCGATATACATGTTATTGATGTGTATCTTACTAATGTTCGCAGTAGCACCTGGGTATTTGATACTGGTTCTATTGCTAACATTTGTAACTCGAAACAGGGACTACGGATTAAGCGAAGATAGGCTAAGGACGAGGTGACGATGCGCGTGGGAAATGGTTCCAAAGTCGATGTGATCGCGGTCGGCACGCTACCTCTACATCTACCTTCGGGATTAGTATTAGACCTAAATAATTGTTATTTGGTGCCAGCGTTAAGCATGAACATTATATCTGGATCTTGTTTGATGCGAGACGGTTATTCATTTAAATCAGAGAATAATGGTTGTTCTATTTATATGAGTAAAATCTTTTATGGTCATGCACCCATGAAGAATGGTCTATTCTTATTTAATCTCGATAGTAGTGACACACACATTCATAATGTTGAAGCCAAAAGATACAGAGTTGATAATGATAGTGCAACTTATTTGTGGCACTGCCGTTTAGGTCATCTCGGTGTAAAGCGCATGAAGAAACTCCATACTGATGGACTTTTGGAACCACTTGATTATGAATCACTTGGTACTTGCGAACCGTGCCTTATGGGTAAGATGACAAAAACACCGTTCTCCAGTACTATGGAGAGAGCAACAGATTTGTTGGAAATCATACATACAGATGTATGTGGTCCGATGAATGTTGAGGCTCGTGGCGGATATCGTTATTTTCTCACCTTCACAGATGACTTAAGCAGATATGGGTATATCTACTTAATGAACATAAGTCTGAAACATTTGAAAAATTCAAAGTATTTCAGAGTGAAGTTGAAAATCATCGTAACAAGAAAATAAAATTCCTACGATCTGATCGTGGAGGAGAATATTTGAGTTACAAGTTTGGTGTACATTTGAAACAATGCGGAATAGTTTCGCAACTCACGCCACCCGGAACACCACAGCGTAATGGTGTGTCCGAACGTCGTAATCGTACTTTACTAGATATGGTGCGATCTATGATGTCTCTTACTGATTTACCGCTATCGTTTTGGGGTTATGCTTTAGAGACAGCCGCATTCACATTAAATAGGGCACCATCAAAATCCGTTGAGACGACGCCTTATGAATTGTGGTTTGGCAAGAAACCAAAGTTGTCATTTCTGAAAGTTTGGGGCTGCGATGCTTATGTGAAAAAGCTTCAACCTGATAAGCTCAAACCCAAATCGGAGAAATGTGTCTTCATAGGATATCCAAAGGAAACTATTGGATACACCTTCTATCACAAATCCGAAGGCAAGACTTTTGTTGCTAAATTCGGAAACTTTCTAGAGAAGGAGTTTCTCTCGAAAGAAGTGAGTGGGAGGAAAGTAGAACTTGATGAGATAACTGTACCTGCTCCCTTATTGGAAAGTAGTACATCACAGAAATCAGTTTCTGTGACACCTACACCAATTAGTGAGGAAGCTAATGATGATGATCATGAAACTTCAGAACAAGATACTACTGAACCTCGTAGATCAACCAGAGTAAGATCCGCACCAGAGTGGTACGGTAATCCTGTTCTGGAAGTCATGCTACTAGATCATGATGAACCTACGAACTATGGAGAAGCGATGGTGAGCCCAGATTCCGCAAAATGGCTTGAAGCCATGAAATCTGAGATGGGGTCCATGTATGAGAACAAAGTGTGGACTTTGGTTGACTTGCCAAAAGATCGGCAAGCAATTGAGAATAAATGGATCTTCAAGAAGAAGACTGACGCTGACGGTAATGTTACTGTCTACAAAGCTCAACTTGTCGCAAAAGGTTTTCGACAAGTTCAAGGGATTGACTACGATGAGACCTTCTCACCCGTAGCGATTCTTAAGTCTGTCTGAATCATGTTAGCAATTGCTGCATTTTGTGATTATGAAATATGGCAGATGGATGTCAAAACTGCATTCCTGAATGGATTTCTAGAAGAAGAGTTGTATATGATGTAGCCGGAAGGTTTTGTCGATCCAAAGGGAGCTAACAAAGCGTGCAAGCTCCAACGATCCATTTATGGACTGGTGCAAGCCTCTCGGAGTTGGAATAAACACTTTGATAGTGTGATCAAAGCATTTGGTTTTGTACAGACTTTTGGAGAAGCCTGTATTTACAAGAAAGTGAGTGGGAGCGCTGTAGCATTTCTGATATTATATGTAGATGACATATTACTAATCGGAAATGATATAGAATTTCTGGATAGCATAAAGGGATACTTGAATAAGAGTTTTTCAATGAAAGACCTCGGTGAAGCTGCTTACATATTGGGCATTAAGATCTATAGAGATAGATCAAGACGCTTAATTGGACTTTCACAAAGCACATACCTTGACAAAATTTTGAAGAAGTTCAAAATGGATCAAGCAAAGAAAGGATTCTTGCCTGTGTTACAAGGTGTGAAATTGAGTAAGACTCAATGCCCGACCACTGCAGAAGATAGAGACAAAATGAAAGATGTTCCCTATGCTTCAGCCATAGGCTCTATCATGTATGTGTCTTGCTATAAGTCTAGCAGGGAGGTGCCAAAGTAATCCAGGAGTGGATCACTGGACAGCGGTCAAGAACATCCTGAAATACCTGAAAAGGACTAAGGATATGTTTCTCGTATATGGAGGTGACAAAGAGCTCATCGTAAATAGTAACGTTGATGCAAGCTTTTACACTGATCCGGACGATTCTAAATCGCAAACCGGATACGTGTTTACATTAAACGGTGGAGCTGTCAGTTGGTGCAGTTCTAAACAAAGCGTTGTGGCGGGATCTACATGTGAAGCGGAGTACATAGCTGCTTCGGAAGCAGCAAACGAAGGAGTCTGGATGAAGGAGTTCATATCCGATCTAGGTGTCATACCTAGTGCATCGGGTCCAATGAAAATCTTTTGTGACAATACTGGTGCAATTGCATTGGCAAAGGAATCCAGATTTCACAAGAGAACCAAGCACATCAAGAGACGCTTCAATTCCATCCGGGATCTAGTCCAGATGGGAGACATAGAGATTTGCAAGATACATACGGATCTGAATGTTGCAGACCCGTTGACTAAGCCTCTTCCACGAGCAAAACATGATCAGCACCAAAGCTCCATGGGTGTTAGAATCATTACTGTGTAATCTAGATTATTGACTCTAGTGCAAGTGGGAGACTGAAGGAGATATGCCCTAGAGGCAATAATAATGTTATTATTTTATTTCCTTATATCATGATAAATATTTATTATTCATGCTAGAATTGTATTATACGGAAACATAATACTTGTGTGAATACATAGACAAACTAAAAGTCACTAGTATGCCTCTACTTGACTAGCTCGTTAATAAAAGATGGTTATGTTTCCTAACCATAGACATGTGTTGTCATTTGATTAATGGGATCACATTATTAGGAGAATGATGTGATTGACATGACCCATTCCATTAGCTTAGCACCCGATCGTTTAGTATGTTGCTATTGCTTTCTTCATGACTTATACATGTTCCTATGACTATGAGATTATGCAACTCCTGTTTGCCGGAGGAACACTTTGTGTGCTACCAAACGTCACAGTGTAACTGGGTGATTATAAAGGAGCTCTACAGGTGTCTCCAAAAGTAAATGTTGGGTTGGCGTATTTCGAGATTAGGATTTGTCACTCCGATTGTCAGAGAGGTATCTCTGGGCCCTCTCGGTAATGCACATCACATAAGCCTTGCAAGCATTGCAACTAATGAATTAGTTGCGAGATGATGTATTACGAAACGAGTAAAGAGACTTGCCGGTAACGAGATTGAACTAGGTATTGAGATACTGACGATCGAATCTCGGGCAAGTAACATACCGATGACAAAGGGAACAACGTATGTTGTTATGCGGTCTGACCGATAGAGATCTTCGTAGAATATGTGGGAGCCAATATGAGCATCCAGGTTCCGCTATTGGTTATTGACCGGAGACGTGTCTCGGTCATGTCTACATTGTTCTCGAACCCGTAGGGTCCGCATGCTTAAGGTTTCGATGACAGTTATATTATGAGTTTATGAGTTTTGATGTACCGAAGTTAGTTCGGAGTCCCGGATGTGATCACGGACATGACGAGGAGTCTCGAAATGGTCGAGACATAAAGATTGATATATTGGAAGCCTATGTTTGGACATCGGAAGTGTTCCGGGTGAAATCGGCATTTTACCGGAGTACCGGGAGGTTACCGGAACCCCCCGTTAACCTAATGGGCCTTAATGGGCCTAGTGGAGAAAGAGGAGAGGAGGCCTAGGGGCTGCCGCACGCCCCTCCCCCCCCCAAGTCCGAATTGGACAAGGAGGGGGGCGGCGCTCCCCTTTCCTTTCTTCCCTCTCTTCCTTCCCCCCCCCCAAGTCCTAATCCAACTAGGGAAAGGGAGGGGAGTCCTACTCCTACCGGGAGTAGGGCTCCTCCTGCGCGCCTCCTCCTAGGGACGGCCGCACCCCCCTTGGCTTCTTTATATACGGGGGCAGGGGGCACCCCTAGACACACAAGTTGATCTCTAAGATCGTTCTCTTAGCCGTGTGCGGTGCCCCCTTCCACCATAGTCCTCGATAATATTGTAGTGGTGCTTAGGCGAAGCCCTGCGATAGTTGAACATCAAGATCGTCGCCACACCGTCGTGCTGACGGAACTCTTCCCTGACACTTTGCTGGATCGGAGTCCGAGGATCGTCATCGAGCTGAACGTGTGCTAGAACTAGGAGGTGCCGTAGTTTCGGTGCTTGATCGGTCGAGCCGTGAAGACGTACGACTACATCAACCGCGTTGTCATAACGCTTCCGCTGTCGGTCTACAAGGGTACGTAGATCACACTCTCCCCTCTCGTTGCTATGCATCACCATGATCTTGCGTGTGCGTAGGAATTTTTTTGAAATTACTACGTTTCCCAAAAACAACACTCTCCCCTCTCGTTGCTATGCATCACCATGATCTTGCGTGTGCGTAGGAATTTTTTTGAAATTACTACGTTCCCCAACAGTGGCATCCGAGCCTAGGTTTTATGCGTTGATGTTGTACGCGAGTAGAACACAAATGAGTTGTGGGCGATATAAGTCATACTGCTTACCAGCATGTCATACTTTGGTTCGCGGTATTGTTGGATGAAGCAGCCCAGACCGACATTACACTTACGCGAGACTGGTTCTACCGACGTGCTTTGCACATAGGTGACTGGCGAGTGTTAGTTTCTCCAACTTTAGTTTAACCAAGTGTGGCTATGCCCGGTCCTTGCGAAGGTTAAAACAGCACCAACTTGACAAACTATCGTTGTGGTTTTGATGCGTAGGTAAGAACGGTTCTTGCTAAAGCCAGTAGCAGCCACGTAAAACTTGCAACAACAAAGTAGAGGACGTCTAACTTGTTTTTGCAGGGCATGTTGTGATGTGATATGGTCAAGACATGATGCTAAATTTTATTGTATGAGATGATCATGTTTTGTAACCGAGTTATCGGCAACTGGCAGGAGCCATATGGTTGTCGCTTTATTGTGTGCAATGCAATTGCGCTGTAATGCTTTACTTTATCACTAAGCGGTAGCGATAGTCGTAGAATCATAAGATTGGCGAGACGACAACGATGCTACGATGGTGATCAAGGTGTCGCGCCGGTGACGATGGTGATCATGACGGTGCTTCGGGGATGGATATCATAAGCACAAGATGATGATGGCCATATCATATCACTTATATTGATTGCATGTGATGTTTATCTTTTATGCATCTTATCTTGCTTTGATTGACGGTAGCATTATAAGATGATATCTCACTAAATTTCAAGATAAAAGTGTTCTCCCTGAGTATGCACCGTTGCCAAAGTTCGTCATGCCCAGACACCACGTGTTGATCTGGTGTGATAAGCTCTACGTCCATCTACAACGGGTGCAAGCCAGTTTTGCACACGCAGAATACTCAGGTTAAACTTGACGAGCCTAGCATATGCAGATATGGCCTCGGAACACTGAGACCGAAAGGTCGAGCGTGAATCATATAGTAGATATGATCAACATATTGATGTTCACCATTGAAAGCTACTCCATTTCACGTGATGATCGGCTATGGTTTAGTTGATTTGGATCACGTGATCACTTAGAAGATTAGAGGGATGTCTTTCTAAGTGGGAGTTCTTAAGTAATATGATTAATTGAACTTAAATTTATCATGAACTTAGTCCTGGTAGTATTAGCATATCTATGTTGTAGATCAATAGCTCGCGTTGTTGCCTCCCTATGTTTATTTTGATATGTTCCTAGAGAAAAAATAAGTTGAAAGATGTTAGTAGCAATGATGCGGATTGGATCCATGATCTGAGATTTATCCTCATTGCTGCACAGAAGAATTTTGTCCTTGATGCACCGCTAGGTGACAGACCTATTGCAGGAGCAGATGCAGATGTTATGAACGTTTAGCTAGCTCGGTATGATGACTACTTCATAGTTTAGTGCACCATGCTTAACGGCTTAGAATCGGGACTTCAAAGAAGTTTTGAACGTCATGGACCATATGAGATGTTCTAGGAGTTGAAGTTAATATTTCAAGCAAATACCCGAGTTGAGAGATATGAAATCTCCAACAAGTTCTATAGCTAAAAGATGGAGGAGAATAGCTCAAGCAGTGAGCATGTGCTCAGATTGTCTGGGTACTACAATCGCTTGAATCAAGTGGGAGTTAATCTTCCAGATAAGATAGTGATTGACAGAATTCTCTAGTCACCATCACCAAGTTAGTTGAACTTCGTGATGAACTATAATATGCAAGGGATAACGGAAACGATTCCCCAGCTCTTCGTGATGCTGAAATCGACGAAGGTAGAAATCAAGAAAACCATCAAGTGTTGATAGTTAACAAGACCACTAGTTTCAAGAAAAGGGAAAAGGGAAGCAGGGGAACTTCAAGAAGAACGGCAAGCGAGTTGCTGCTCAAGTGAAGAAGCCCAAGTCTGGACCTAAGCCTGAGACTGAGTGCTTCTACTTCAAGGAACTGGTCACTGGAAACGGAACTGCCCCAAATATTTGGCGGATAAGAAGGATAGCAAAGTGAACAAAGGTATATTTGATATACATGTTATTGATGTATACTTTACTAGTGTTTATAGCAACCCCTAAGTATTTGATACTAGTTCCGTTGCTATGATTAGTAACTCGGAACGGGAGTTGCAGAATAAACAGAGACTAGTTAAGCGTGAAGTGACGATGTGTGTTGGAAGTGGTTCCAAGATTGATATGATCATCATCGCACACTCCCTATACTTTCGGGATTAGTGTTGAACCTAAATAAGTGTTATTTGGTGTTTGCGTTAAGCATAAATATGATTGGATCATGTTTATTGCAATACGGTTATTCATGTAAGTTAGAGAATAATTGTTGTTCTGTTTATATGAATAAAACCTTCTATGGTCATACACCCAATGAAAATGGTTTGTTGGATCTCGACATGGTAATACACATTTTCATAATATTGAAGCCAAAAGATGCAAAGTTAATAATGATAGTGAAACTTATTTGTGGCACTGCCGTTTAGGTCATATTGGTGTAAAGCGCATGAAGAAAATCCATGCTGATGGGCTTTTGGAATCACTTGATTATGAATCAGTTGATGCTTGCGAACCATGCCTCATGGGCAAGATGACTAAGAGTTCGTTCTCCGGAACAATGGAGCGAGCAACATATTTGTTGGAAATCATACATACTGATGTATGTGGTCCGATGAATATTGAGGCTTGCGGCAGGTATCATTATTTTCTGATCTTCACAGATGATTTGAGCAGATATGAGTATATCTACTTGATGAAACACAAGTCTAAAATATTTGAAAATTTCAAAGAATTTCAGAGTGAAGTGGAGAATCATCGTAACAAAAATAAAAATTTCTACGATATGATGGCAGAAGTAAAATATTTGAGTTACGAGTTTGGCCTTTAGTTAAAACAATGTGAAATAGTTTCACTACTCACGCCACCTGGAACACCACAGTGTAATGGTGTGTCCGAACGTCGTAACCGTGCTTTATTAGATATGGTGTGATCTATGATGTATCTTACCGATTACCACTATCGTTTTGGGGTTATGCATTAGAGACAGCTACATTCACGTTAAATAGGGCACCATCTAAATCCGTTGAGACGATGCCGTATGAACTGTGGTTTGGCGAGAAACCTAAGTTGTCGTTTCTTAAAGTTTGGGACTGCGATGCTTATGTGAAAAAGTTTCAACTTGATAAGCTCAAACCCAAATCGGAGAAGTAAATCTTCATAGGATACCCAAAAGAAAATGTTGGGTACACCTTCTATCACAGATCCGAAGGCAAGATATTCATTGCTGAGAATGGATCCTTTCTAGAGAAGGAGTTTCTCTCGAAAGAAGTGAGTGGGAGGAAAGTAGAACTTGATGAGGTAACTATACCTGCTACCTTATTGGAAAGTAGTTCATCACAGAAATCTGTTCCTGTGACTACTACACCAATTAGTGAGGAAGCTAATGATGATGATCATGTAACTTCAGATCAAGTTACTACCGAACCTCGTAGGTAAACCAGACTGAGATCTGCACCAGAGTGGTACGGTAATCCTGTTCTGGAAGTCATGTTACTAGACCATGACGAACTTGCGAACTATGAGGAAGCGATGATGAGCCCAGATTCCGCAAAATGGCTTGAGGCCATGAAATCTGAGATGAGATCCATGTATGAGAACAAAATATGGACTTTGATTGACTTGCCCAATGATCGGCGAGCCATTGAGATTAAATGGATCTTCAAGAGGAAGACAGACGCTGATAGTAGTGTTACTATCTACAAATCTAGAATTGTCGCAAAAGGTTTTCGACAAGTTCAAGGTGTTGACTACGATGAGAGTTTCTTACTCGTATCTATGCTTAAGTATGTCCAAATCATGTTAGCAATTGCCGCATTTTAAGAAATCTGGCAAATGGATAACAAAACTGCAATCCTTAATGGATTTATTAAAGAAGAGTTGTATATGATGCAACCAGAAGGTTTTGTCAATCCTAAAGGTGCTAACAAAATGTGCAAGCTCCAGCGATCCATCTGTGGACTGGTGCAAGCATCTCGGAGTTGGAATATACGCTTTGATAAGTTAATCAAAGCATATAGTTTTATACAGACTTGCGGTGAAGTCTGTATTTACAAGAAAGTGAGTGGGAGCACTACAGCATTTCTGATAAGTATATGTGTATGACATATTGTTGATCGGAAATAATGTAGAATTATTCTGCAAAGCATAAAGGAGTGTTTGAAAGGATTTTTTCAAAGAAAGACATCGGTGAAGCTGCTTACATATTGAGCATCAAGATCTATAGAGATAGATCAAGATGCTTGATAAGTTTTTTAATGAGTACATACCTTGACAAGATTTTGAAGTAGTTCAAAATGGAACAGTCGAAGAAGGAGTTCCCTGTGTTACAAGGTGTGAAGTTGAGTAAGACTCAAAACCCGACCACGGCAGAAGAAAGAGAGAGAATGAAAGTCATTTCCTATGCCTTAGCCATAGGTTCTATAAAGTATGACATGCTGTGTACCAGACCTATTGTATACCCTGCCCTGAGTTTGGCAAGGGAGTACAATAGTGATCTAGGAGTAGATCACTGGACATTGGTCAAAATTATCCTTAGTGGAATAAGGATATGTTTCTCGATTATGGAGGTGACAAAAGGTTCGTCGTAAAGGGTTACGTCGATGCAAGTTTTGACACTAATCCAGATGACTCTAAGTCTCAATCTGGATACATATTGAAAGTGGGAGCAATTAGCTAGAGTAGCTCCGTGCAGAGCATTGTTGACATAGAAATTTGCAAAATACGTACGGATCTGAATATGGCAGACCCGTTGACTAAACTTCTCTCACAAGCAAAACATGATCACACCTTAGTACTATTTGGGTGTTAATCACATAGCGATGTGAACTAGATTATTGACTCTAGTAAACCCTTTGGGTGTTGGTCACATGTCGATGTGAACTATGGGTGTTAATCACATGGTGATGTGAACTATTGGTATTAAATCACATGGTGATGTGAACTAGATTATTGACTCTAGTGCAAGTGGGATAATGAAGGAAATATGCCCTAGAGGCAATGATAAAGTTATTATTTATTTCCTTATATCATGATAAATGTTTATTATTCATGCTAGAATTGTATTAACCGGAAACATAATACATGTGTGAATACATAGACAAACAGAGTATCACTAGTATGCCTCTACTTGACTAGCTTGTTGATCAAAGATGGTTATGTTTCCTAACCATAGACATGAATTGTCATTTGATTAACGGGATCACATCATTAGGAGAATGATGTGATTGACTTGACCCATTCTGTTAGCATAGCACTTGATCGTTTAGTTTGTTGCTATTTCTTTCTTCATAACTTATACATGTTCCTATGACTATGAGATTATGCAACTCCCGTTTACCGGAGGAACACTTTTTGTGCTACCAAACGTCACAACGTAACTGGGTGATTATAAAGGTGCTCTATAGGTGTCTTCGAAGGTACTTGTTGGGTTGGCGTATTTCGACATTAGGATTTGTCACTCCGAATGGCGGAGAGGTATCTCTGGGCCCTCTCGGTAATGCACATCACTTAAGCCTTGCAAGCATTGCAACTAATGAGTTAGTTGCGGGATGATGTATTACGGAACGAGTAAAGAGACTTGCCGGTAACGAGATTAACTAGGTATTGAGATACCGACGATCAAATCTCGGGCAAGTAACATACCGATGACAAAGGGAATAACGTATGTTGTTATGCGGTCTGACCGATAAAGATCTTCGTAGAATATGTGGGAGCCAATATGAGCATCCAGGTTCCTCTATTGGTTATTGACCGGAGACGTGTCTCGGTCATGTCTACATTGTTCTCGAACCCGTAGGGTCCGCACGCTTAAGGTTTCGATGACAGTTATATTATGAGTTTATGAATTTTGATGTACCGAAGGAGTTCGGAGTCCCGGATGAGATCGGGGACATGACGAGGAGTCTCGAAATGGTCGAGACGTAAAGATCGATATATTGGACGACTATATTCGAACATCGAAAAGGTTCCGAGTGATTCGGGTATTTTTCGGAGTACCGGAGAGTTACGGGAATTCGCCGGGGAGTATATGGGCCTTATTGGGCCATATGGGAATAGAGGAGAGAGGCCAAAAGGAAGGAGACGTGCGCCCCCCCTCTGGTCCGAATTGGACAAGGGGTGCAGCCCACTTTTCCTTGTTCCTCTCCTCCTCTTTCCTTCTCTCCTACTCCAACAAGGGAAGGAGGAGTCCTACTCCCGGTGGGAGTAGAACTCCCCCCTTGGTGCGCCCTCCTCCTAGGTCGGCCGCCTCCCCCCTTGCTCCTTTATATACGGGGGCAGGGGGCACCCCATGGACACAACAATTGATCATTGATCTCTTAGCCGTGTGCGGTGCCCCCCTCCACCATAGTCCTCGATAATATTGTAGTGGTGCTTAGGCGAAGCCCTGCGACAGTAGAACATCAAGATCATCACCACGCCGTCGTGCTGACGGAACTCTTCCCCGACATTCTGCTGGATCGGAGTCCGGGGATCGTCATCGAGCTGAACGTGTGCTAGAACTCGGAGGTGCCGTAGTTTCAGTGCTTGATCGGTCGGGCCGTGAAGACGTACGACTACATCAACCGCGTTGTGCTAACGCTTCTGCTTTCGGTCTACGAGGGTACATAGACAACACTCTCCCCTCTCGTTGCTATGCATCACCATGATCTTGCGTGTGCGTAGGATTTTTTTTTGAAATTACTACGTTCCCCAACACGATGAACTGCCTGAACCTGCTAGCCTGGACAACACCATTGCGCTTGCCACGCTGCCCAACATTGTCGACGCCTCTATGGATACATAACCCATTGCGCACATCACAACCTCAGAACCTTCTGTGATCTCTGAGGCACAGGCATCAAGGGCCATCACTGGTCTGCGCTCCCGTAGGGCTAGGGTTGCTACTCCTATCTCCACAACTGAAGTGCGTTGCAGCCTCCGCTCCAACAAGTACGATGGGTTCAAGGTACCCCCCCCCCCTCTGACATTCGCAAGAACACCTCCAAAATTAAGCCTCGTGTCATTCCGTCTATTGGCACATCCGCTTCTGCTGCTTCTTCCGCGGGTGAGATCCCCCCCCAACTCCTTTAGCTACTCTACAATCCATTGGAGTTAACAGGTGTGCTATACCTGCCACTGAACTTTCTGAAGAAGCCCTGCTTGTTGAACCTGCTGCGGTGTCTGAACTTTCTGCTCCTGCGATTGACATGGCTGACCAGGGAGAGGATATCTCCCACAACTCTGCCTAAACTTTGGAGTTCTTTATGACGCTGTTGAGCTGCTGGAATGTGCTCTCATGGAATATTCGAGGGCTCAATTCTGAGAAGAAGCAATTGGCTCTGAATAATGCTATTTCTACCAGTGGTTGTGCTATCATTTGCCTTCAGGAGACTAAGATGCCTGAGGTTACTTTTGCTTTTATTAAAACGTGCTATCCTAGACAATTTGATCATTTTGCTTTTGTTCCTTCGCGAGGCTCCTCTGGGGGGTTGCTAACGATCTGGAAAAGTTTGGTCTTCTCTGGCACGGTAATCTCGTCTGATCTCTTTGCGCTAGCCATCGATTTCGTTAGCACACAATCCTCTCAGCGTTGGACGTTAGTTAAGGTTTATGGGCCTTGTACTGGTACGGATAGAGATGTTTTCACGCAGTGGTTATATGATGTTCAAATCCCCAGTGATCAAGACTAGTTATTTCTTGGCGACTTTAATTACATGAGAGCACCGGACAATCGTAATAAACTAGGGGTAACATTCATGACATGATTACATTCAATGACATAATTCGTAAGCAGCAACTAATTGAGCTTCCGATGAAAGGGAGAGCTTACACTTGGAGAAATATGCAGATTGATCCACTGCTTGAGCAGATTGATTGGTTCTTCACATTCCTACATTGGACCAATGCATACCCTAAGACGCTCGTTAAACCCCTTGGCAAGCCAGTTTCTGATCACATCCCTTGCGTTGTCTCTATTGAGACCAAAATCCCCCGATCCAAGCTCTTTCGTTTTGAATCCTATTGGACCCTCCATCCAGGGTTTATGGACATTGTTAGTGAGGTTTGGGAGCAGCCAGTTAGGGCTACAAAATGCTGCCACTGTCCTTTGTCGCAAATTCAAAGCTCTTCGGCACACTCTCAAAATCTGGAGTAAGAATATTTCTCGTCTTTCAGTGGCCATCACAAACTGTAACACTGTCCTTGCGGACTTAGATGAGCTGGAGAATAAACGAAACCTCTCAATCCCAGAAATGTATTTTAGACGTATTCTGAAGACGCACTTGCTGAGACTGCTCAAGTACAAAAAAACTTTATTGGAAAAAGCGCTGTACTATTCATTGGATCAAATTTGGAGATGAAAATTCTAAATTTTTCCAAGCGGTGGCCACGGAACGCTATCACAAGAACAATATCTCCTCCTTCACGCTGGAGGATGGCACACTGGTTGACAATCATCCGACAAAGGAGGCCCTCTTGTTTCAACCGTCTGGGGACGGTCTCCCCTTCTGACATGAAATTTGATCTTCCATCCATCATCCCTCGCGCCACTAATCTTGATCAGCTCACCTCTCCTTTTACCCATGAGGAAATCGATAATGTGGTCAAAGGTATGCCTCCTGATCATGCACCTGGCCCAGACGGTTTTAGTGGGGCTTTTTTGAAAGCATGTTGATCCATCATTCGACACGACTTATATGCCCTATGCGATCAGTTCTATGAAGGTACGTTTGATGTGACAAGTATCAACGATGGTCTCATCACACTCATACCTAAGATCAACTCTCCTGAGACGGTCAACGACTTTAGACCCATTACTCTGCTCAACTACTGCCTAAAGTTAATTACCAAACTACTAGTTGACAGACTTCAACGTGTCATCCTCACCCTTATCCACCGTAATCAATATGGGTTTATTAAGGGACACACTATACAAGACTGTCTAGCATGGGCATACCAATATCTTTATCGATGTCAAAGCTCGGGTCGGCCAATCATTCTTCTTAAACTTGACTTCGCCAAAGCATTCGATACTATTGCACACGAACCGATGATTCGCATTATGCAGCAAATGGGTTTTAACGACAAGTGGATTTCTTGGATCAAGTGCCTCTTCTCCTCGGGTCGCTCGTCCGTCCTTCTTAATGGGGTCCCCGGTCGGCAATTCCTTTGCCGATGCGGTGTGCGGCAAGGAGATCCTCTGTCCCCACTCATCTTTGTCCTCACAACTGAATTACTACAAGCTGCGGTCAATGATGCCTTCCGGCGTGGAGATCTTCACTTGCCTTTTCCTTGCAATGGACAAAATGACTACCCAGTGATTCAGTACGCCGAGGACACCCTCCTTGTTTTGCCTGCCTGCCCGCACCAAGCCCTACATGTCATGAACATTCTTTCTGACTATGCATCCTCAATTGGTCTCAAAATTAACTCTCATAAGTCCACGCTCATACCAATCAACCTGGACGCAAGTACAACGACTAGCCTATTCGATATTTTTGGTTGCAATGTAGGTACAATGCCTTTCACCTACCTTGGCCTTCCGCTCGGCATTACCAAGCTAACCACCCAGGAGTTCATGCCCCTAGTTTGCAAAATGGAACGCCGCCTAACTGCCACGATCGCCATGATGTCCTATGGGGGGCGTCTCTCCTGGCTCAATGCATCTGTCACATCCCGTCTGGTGTTTGCCATGTGCACGCTCTAGTTCCCTCTGAAACTGATTGAAATTCTAGACAAGATTAGAAGGAGATGTCTCTGGACAAAGAAAACTGATCAAGGTGACAAATGTAATTCGTTGGCAGCTTGGGAACTGGTGTGCAAGCCCAAGAGCAAAGGTGGGTTAGGAGTGATCAACATTAAAATCCACAATGATGCTCTCTTGTTGAAATTTCTGCACAAGTTCTATAACAAACTGGACGTGCCATGGGTTAATATGCTTTGGGACAATCAATATGTCAACCAAGTGCCTCATGCGGTTGATTCGGTCGGATCTTTTTGGTGGAAAGACATACTCAAGTTAACACCCATTTACCGGGGGATCTCTCGTGTCCAAGTGGTTGATGGCTCGACTACGCTGCTCTGGAAGGACTTGTGGTCAAATGAGGTGCTCCAATCATCATACCCGCGCGCCTTCTCTTTTGCTCTGCATGAAGACATGACGGTCGCTGACTTCTGGGACAACACTGAGCTGCATGAAACCTTTCACCTGCCACTGTCCGCTCTAGCTCTCAATGAGGTGCAAGATGTCCAACATGCAGCATCCAACATACACCCTTCGACAACAATGACTGATGTCTGGCACTACACTTGGGGCGCTGCTGAATACAGACCAAAAGACTACTATAGCAACTTCTTCCGTGATGCAACAACTTATCCCGCCTTTCGACTCCTTTGGAAATCAAACTGTACAATGAAAATCAAAGTGTTTGGCTGGCTACTGCTGCATGATAGGTTGAACACACGTGACATGCTGAGGAGGAGACACTATAACATTGGGAATGATTTCACATGTCTCCTTTGTGGGCAAAATACGGATGAGACTCTTGAGCATATGATCTTCACTTGCCAGTTCAGCGAGAGGTGTTGGGCCAAGCTGCGTATTGACTGGCGTGGTTTTCAAAACAGGTTCACTGCGTTGCAAAACGCACAAACAAATTGGCCCAATCCTTTCTTCATAGAAGTATTCTTCACTGCTGCCTGAGTTTGTGGAAAGAAAGAAACAATAAACACTTCAGAGGTGTCGCCCCAAGCACTGCATCTTGGTTCCATCGATTCAAAAAGGACATGGGGCTTTTACAACATAGAGTTAAGGTTGCACGTAGCGCTGCCCTGCTTTCATACTGTGACGCACTTGGTTGAGTCCTACTTTTGCTTTTTACTCTTTTAGCATACATAGAGACAAGTGTGTAGCAGTGATCATGGAGTAGTTGCCCACCCCCGATGGTAACACCAGGAGTGGAGTTGGATGTATGTGAGTTGTATGTCTATGTAAACACCCCATTTATATAGATATATGAAAATACAGTGGGAGTTCTCTCCCACTGTCAAATTCCTAAAAAAAATGCAAAAATAAGTCGTAGGTTTTTACATCGAGGAATTAGACCAAGCATATCCGAGTAATACCTTCAACAAGGTAACGACGCAAAAATATCGTCATTGTCAGGTATAACCAACATAGATGAGACCTACACTTTCACCCAACATTTGTGATGAGATTATTTCCTATCCTGTCCTCTGGTAGCTCCTGACCAGATTTCCCAGCCCTCCAGGAAGACTTCTAAGTTTACCACCAAAGTCATGTATCATTGGTTGGAGCACAATATTTCTGGTGATAAATTCAAATGTGTTTGGATCTAATGTTCCTTTGAAAATCGAAATTAGGTCCTTGGAAGTTATTTAGACAAGTGATAACATAAGTAAATGGAATTGGTGAAGCTCATCCAGTATTCACACCCATAATACTTGTTTTATGCTTAAACATCTTTAAAAAGTTTATCATCCAAGGTCCACTCCTTGGAAAACTCCATTTTAATTCTATATATATGGTTGGTCAGACAGTCGGGATTTGGGTGAGCTTCATGCTCTTGACTTCATGGTGTCGAAGGACATTGCCTTCGGCTTGGCCTTCAGTGGCACCATCACTTCTATTTGGACACACGATAAGTTTTTGTCAGAAATAAACCGAAGCACGAAAATAGATATGCTTGGCAACTAAAGTTGTCATTCTCGCGTCACTAAACTTGTCATAAAAACGTTCTGAGTTGCCATGTGCTCGTATCTTGTGAGGCACTTATCAGGATCCTAATTTCCTTCAAACCAAATGAGCCCCTAGAATAACAGTGCAGCGTGACGTCCAGTCTCTAGAGGGCATGGTGGCAATTGGCACACTTCCGTTTGTTCAGTTGAGTCAGTTCGATTTGCTTTCGCCAGCGATAACGTCCATGGCCAGCGCTTATCATGGCGTCTGCTTATCCCACCCAACGTTTGGGCAAAAAGTGCACACTTCTGGTGAATAAATGACGTCGAGGGCCTGCAGGTTTGCAACTGCATTCGGAGATAATCCTTGGTGAACAATCTATCTTTTCCTGCGACATGCTCCTACCCTCAAGATCACGAATTGAATGCTCATCGAACGAATGAATACTCGGACTGGGTACTCACCAGAAAGTTTCTGAAGGATGCGGGCAGATTTATGTCCAGTTTTATCCGCCTCGAGGGACGCACCTCATCCGGGTTATCCAGGAATTTGCTCACCCGGATTTTAGCTGGCCGTCGTCAACCTGAAACGCGCAAGTAACCGCGGAGCCATCTCGCCAAAGTTACCGTCAGTTGCCCCTGATCTTACGAGCTGTTATAGCACAGCTGACCCTCATTGCAGTGCGCGAGAGCCGAAACCTATTCGATTGATAAGCTGCAAAACCTTCTCGACTTTTATCACAGTTATTGAATTAGTAGACGATGGCTCGTAAGCACAAAGACTATTCCATTTCCACCGCTAGTTTGGCGTGTGAGTTCTGAGGAATTCTCAAGTTCAGCGGGATAACTGACAGCCGTATTGGCCGGTAACAAACTTCTCATACAAGGGTGGCTCCATCACTCGCCTTTTGAGCTCACCGCACCGGCCGATAACAAACTCCGGCCGACATATCCATCGAGCCGCCGGCCCAACGGAGCATTGAAGTCGAGCACGTACACCGGAACATGTCTTGCAAGTTGCCCACCGGCATGCTGCAGCCTGCAGCACACTATAAATACCTGGCCAGACGCACCAGCTGAATCCATCAGGTCTCCATCCTCCTCTTCGAGAGCACAGCTAGATAGAGCTGAAGAACATGGCGAGCAAACACTCGTCCCTCTCCCTCTTCCTCGTCCTCCTTGGCCTGTCGGCCAGCTTGGCCTCCGGGCAAGTCCTGTTTCAGGTAAGATCGTGCCCTGTCTTCAGCTTCTACACGTACTACTGTGATCATGTTTCGGGGACTGAGCTTTGAGTTCTGCTGCGTGCGGCAGGGTTTCAACTGGGAGTCGTGGAAGCACAATGGCGGGTGGTACAACTTCCTGATGGGCAAGGTGGACGACATCGCCGCCGCCGGCGTCACGCACGTCTGGCTCCCTCCGGCGTCGCAGTCCGTCGCCGAGCAAGGGTACATGCCTGGCCGGCTCTACGACCTGGACGCCTCCAAGTACGGCAACAAGGCGCAGCTCAAGTCCCTCATCGGGGCGCTCCACGGCAAGGGCGTCAAGGCCATCGCCGACATCGTCATCAACCACCGCACGGCGGAGCGCAAGGACGGGCGGGGCATCTACTGCATCTTCGAGGGCGGCACCCCGGACGCGCGCCTCGACTGGGGCCCCCACATGATCTGCCGCGACGATCGGCCCTACGCCGACGGCACCGGCAACCCAGACACGGGCGCCGACTTCGGGGCCGCCCCGGACATCGACCACCTCAACCCGCGTGTGCAGAAGGAGCTCGTCGAGTGGCTCAACTGGCTCAGGACCAACGTCGGCTTCGACGGCTGGCGCTTCGACTTCGCCAAGGGCTACTCCGCGGACGTCGCCAAGATCTACATCGACCGCTCCGGGGCCAGCTTCGCCGTGGCCGAGATATGGACGTCGCTGGCGTACGGTGGGGACGGCAAGCCGAACCTCAACCAGGACCCGCACCGGCAGGAGCTGGTGAACTGGGTGAACAAGGTGGGCGGCTCCGGCCCCGGCACCACGTTCGACTTCACCACCAAGGGCATCCTCAACGTGGCCGTGGAGGGCGAGCTCTGGCGGCTGCGCGGCACCGACGGCAAGGCGCCAGGCATGATCGGGTGGTGGCCAGCCAAGGCGGTGACCTTCGTGGACAACCACGACACCGGCTCCACGCAGCACATGTGGCCCTTCCCTTCTGACAGGGTCATGCAGGGATACGCCTACATCCTCACGCACCCTGGGACCCCATGCATCGTGAGTCATCCTACCAGTTCATCGTCTAAATTGCTCTTCTTTTTTCGTTCATATAAGAACCCATGCATGAGTGACGAAAAATATTCGTGATTCTTCAGTTCTACGATCATTTCTTCGACTGGGGCCTGAAGGAGGAGATCGATCGCCTGGTGTCAATCAGGACCCGGCAGGGGATACACAGTGAGAGCAAGCTGCAAATCATAGAGGCTGACGCCGACCTTTACCTGGCTGAGATCGACGGCAAGGTCATCGTCAAGCTCGGGCCAAGATACGATGTCGGGCACCTCATTCCCCAAGGCTTCAAGGTGGTCGCGCACGGCAATGACTATGCCGTATGGGAGAAAATATAAGCAAAATTATCCAAGCAGCTCCACAATTTTTTTTCCTATATATGAATGCCACACCTATTAGTCCGAGCTCGTGTTGTCCACATAGTACGATTTTAGTACTTCCTCCATGTAAAAGTGAGGATGAGGGACATCCATTGTATTTTTCATAAATAATAATCAATAATCGTTTTCGCTACTCATGGTTTACTCAATGTTCATTGACCAAAAATTGCATAGAGCACGACCATGTGGGAGCGTGAAACCTGAAACTTGAGGCTTTGATGGTAGGAGCTCTGGCTTTGCATTAAGGATTAGGGCTCTTCTAGGATCAGATACCGACCAGAAGGGGAGGGGGTGAATGGGAACTTCAACAATTTCTTCAAAAAAAATGAGTTTTTTGAGCAAAAACTAAGTAAATAGAACAAGTGCAGATTAGAATAGAGAATAAACTAAACTGAAAAGAGAAATAATTGAGGTTAATCTAAGTAGCAATTCCAAACTAAACATGACATAGGTAGCAGAATAACAAGTGCTCAAAATCGTCTTCGAAGCAATCACAACAATCACCGTGAAATAAGACGGGGAGAAGTTCTTCGAACGCATGTACGTTACATAAGTAAATGAGTTTGATAAAGTAAAAAACATGTAAGCTTGACGAAGGCATAGATTTGTTCGACCAGTCCGAGTTGCTGGCACAACACTATGATCTGTTTGGAGGGGCCGAGATTAAGCTCGGAAGACAACGTCTTCATCCTATGTTCCTTCAGATAAAGTCACTTAGACTTCGCTCAATTACTTGTGATAGATCTTCGATGTAGATCTCCGGGACCTTCGCAGACTTGTTCTTCGGTTGCCCACAATTACCCACGGACGCTTAGAACAGACACCTAACCATCTAGTGGATGCACGATCCATAAGAGTAATAGGTTAAGTTAAGTCTCAACTAGTTCATCAATGATGCTTAATCACTTAGCAAGTTTTAGGCTTTGGGGTTGTTCTCTCTTACGATTCTCAAAATCTCTGGGGAGGATGGGTTGCTCTGACAACCTCTTGTCAGTTCTCTTATGGAGTAGCCAACCAGTTCAGGTTGCAGTGGGGTGGCAATTATAGCCGGAACAATACCAATGTGTGGCATGTTGCAGCTAATTTTGAACCTAGTTTCTATGGTGAGCGGATAGCAGCTGATTAGGTGGGCAGCAGATTCGTGATCGTAGTCTCGTGCGTGTAGCCTATCAGCGGTCAGAAGCTGATTTTGTACTAAAAGCTAGGGGAAGAATTTGGTTTTCCTCTCAATTCCAAGGCTCCAATTTTTTCTCAAGCTCTGGTCTAGCAATTGATCCCAGAAACTTGCTAGAGTATGCACAAACTAGATTTTCGAAGCTGTGTTGTCCACATAGTGCGATTTTAGTACTTCCTCGATGTAAAAGTGAGGATGAGGGACATCCATTGTATTTTTCATAAATAATAATCAATAAGTGTTTTCGCTACTCATGGTTTACTCAATGTTCGTTGTCCAAAAATTGCGTAGAGCACGACCATGCGGGAGCGTGCAACCTAAAGCTTGAGTCTTTGATGGTAGGAGCTTTGCCTTTGCATTAAGTGTTGGAAATATGCCCTAGAGGCAATAATAAAATGGTTATTATTGTATTTCCTTGTTAATGATAATTGTCTATTGTCCATGCTATAATTGTATTAACCGGAAACCGTAATACATGTGTGAATACATGGATCACAAAATGTCCCTAGTAAGCCTCTAGTTGACTAGCTCGTTGATCAATAGATGGTCATGGTTTCCTAACCATGGACATTGGATGTCATTGATAACGGGATCACATCATTAGGAGAATGATGTGATGGACAAGACCCAATCTTAAGCGTAGCACAAGATCGTGTAGTTCGTTTGCTAAAGCTTTTCTAATGTCAAGTATCATTTCCTTAGACCATGAGATTGTGCAACTCCCTGATACCATAGGAATGCTTTGGGTGCACCAAACGTCACAACGTAACTGGGTGGCTATAAAGGTGCACTACAGGTATCTCCGAAAGTGTCTGTTGGGTTGGCACGAATCGAGACTGGGATTTGTCACTCCGTATGACGGAGAGGTATCTCTGGGCCCACTCGGTAATGCATCGTCATGATGAGCTCAATGTGACAAGTGAGTTAGTCACGGGATCATGCATTACGGAACGAGTAAAGAGACTTGCCGGTAACGAGATTGAACGAGGTATTGGGATACCGACGATCGAATCTCGGGCAAGTAACATACCGGTGAACAAAGGGAATTGTATACGGGATTGATTGAATCCCCAACATCGTGGTTCTTTCGATGAGATCATCGTGGAACATGTGGGAGCCAACATGGGTATCCAGATCCCGTTGTTGGTTATTGGTCGGAGAGTTGTCTCGGTCATGTCAGCATGATTCCCGAACCCGTAGGGTCTACACACTTAAGGTCCGATGACGCTAGGGTTATAGGGAAAGTTTGTACGTGGTTACCAAATGTTGTTCGGAGTCCCGGATGAGATCCTGGACGTCACGAGGAGTTCCGTAATGGTCCGGAGGTAAAGAATAATATATATGAAGTGAGGTTTTGACCACCGAAAGTGTTTCGGGCGTCACCGATAATGTACCGGGACCACCGGAGGGTTCCGGGGGTCCACCGGGAGGGGCCACCAGCCCCGGAGGCTTGCATGGGCCAAGAGTGGGAAGGGACCAGCCCCTGAGTGGGCTGGTGCGCCTCCCACCAGAGCCTAAGGCGCAGCTAGGAGGAGAAAGGGGGAAACCGTAGGCGCAGATGGGCCTAAGGCCCACCCTAGGGCGCGCCCCCTCTCCCCCTCTTGGCCGCCCCCCTACATCCCATCTAGGGCTGCCGCCCCCCTAGGGGTGGGAACCCTAGAGGGGGCGCACCCTCCTCCCCTTTGTAACACCCTCGATGCGACTATATCTCCCACGTGTCGAGGCACGACTTAGAGGTATAATCGCATTGAAGGCATATGTCGCAAGTTAGGCAATCTTCACAACATCCCATGTAATATAAATAAATAAAAGGAAGAAACATAGTTGGCTTACACTCGCCACGTCAATCAAGTACATAAATAGCATTACATCATCCAAACACTCATGGCCCGACTACGGCGCCAAAATAAAAGATAACCCAACATGCGACACGGTCCCGATCACCCCCAACTGGGCTCCACTACTGATCATCAGGAAAGGAAACATAGTATTGTTGAGAGTCCTCGTCAAACTCCCACTTGAGCTCAAGCGCGTCACCTGGAGCGGAATCATCAGGCCCTGCATCTGGTGTGACAGTAATCTGTGAGCCACAGGGACTCAGCAATCTCGCACCCTCGCGATCAAGACTATTTAAGCTTATAGGTAAAGGCAAGGTAAAATATGTGGAGCTGCAGCAAGCGACTAGCAAATATGGTGGCTATCCTGTTCGCAAAAGAGAGCGAGAAGAGGAGGCAAAGCGCGAGCGAGAAACTAGAGGGCAACCTGCGGCAAACATTACTCCAACACCGTGTCCACTTCCCGGACTCCGCCGAGAAGAGGCCATCACGGTAACACACTCAGTTGATTCATTTTAATTAAGTTAAGGTTCAAGTTATCTACAACCGGACATTAACAAATTCTCATCTGCCCATAACCGCGGGCACGGCTTTCGAAAGTTCAAATCCCTGCAGGGGAGTCCCAACTTAGCCCATGACAAGCTCTCACGGTCAACGAAGGAATAGACCTCCTCCCAAGACGTTCCGATCAGACTCAGTATCCCGGTTCTTCAAAACAACCCCGACAATGGTAAAACGAATCCAGCAACACCACCCGCTGTGCCGACAAATCCCAATAGGAGCTGCACATATCTCGTTCTCAGGGCACACCGGATAAGCTAAGCGTACGGGAGCCAACGTAACCCAAGTTGCCAAGGGACGGCCCCGCACGGTGCTCTAGGTTGGACCAACGCTCAGAGGAGCACTGGCCCGGGGGTTTAAAATAAGATGACCCTTGAGTCCGCGAAACCCAAGGGAAAAGGCTAGGTGGCAAATGGTAAAACCAAGGTTGGGCATTGCTGGAGGAGTTTTATTCAAGGCGGACTGTCAAGGGGTTCCCATTATAATCCAACCGCGTAAGGAACGCAAAATCCGGGAACATAACACCGATATGACGGAAACTAGGGCGGCAAGAGTGGAACAAAACACTAGGCGAGAGGCCGAGCCTTCCATCCTTTACCAAGTATATAGATGCATTAAGATAACATGGCAATATAATGATATCCCAACAAGTAAATAAAGTTCCAACAAGGAACGGTCTCCAATCTTCACCTGCAACTAGCAACGCTATAAGAGGGGCTGGGCAAAGCGGTAACATAGCCAATCAACGGTTTGCTAGGACATGGTGGGTTAGAGGTTTGACATGGCAATATGGGAGGCTTGAAAGCAAGTGCTAGGCATCGTAGCATTGGCATAGCAAAAGAGCGAGCAATCTAGCATAGCAAAGATAGTAGTGATTTCGAGGGTATGATCATCTTGCCTGCAAAGTTGTCAGAGTTGAATGAATCCTCGAAAGCAAACTCAACGGGCTCCTCGTTAGCGAACTCGTCTCCCGGCTCTACCCAAACAAGACAAACAAGCAACAAGGACACAATCAACCACGTGCAAGGATCAAACAATATGATGCAAAGATGGTATGCTATGCGGGATGCGATGCGGGATGCATATGCAAGATGTGTCAAGGAATGCATGAACCTGGCCTCAACTTGGGAATCCAAGTGTGCCACTGGAAAGATGAGATGAAATCGCTTGAAAATGATATAAAGAACGCCGGAATCGGAGTTACGGTTTGGAAATGGCAAGCGATTCAAATATGACACCGGTCTGCGATTTACAGCAAGTAGCCATCTAAATGCAATGAGATGAACATGATACAACACCCAAACATGGCAACAAAATACATGGCAGGAATGCATTCATGATGCTTAACAAAAGTCTAGCACTGAGCTACGGCCAATTCATCCACTAACAGGTTCAAACAAGCATGGCAAAAATGCATATGGCAAATAGATCTCAGACTTAGTGAAATTAACACTTGTCTGGAATTCCAGATCAAATAGCACTCTTCGGAGCAACAAAACTACATGCTACAGGACCTGAACATGGCAAAGTAAAACATGGCATGGAGCTACTCAAAGAGCTTAACAAAAGTCCCTTAGTGACCTTGAGCCAAAAGGATCAGAAAATACAATTGCAAGCATGTGAACATGGCAAAAACATAATCAGTTCTCAGACTTAGTGAAAACTGGGGCATGCTGAAAACAGATATCAAGTAGGCATGTTTACGAGCTCGATGGACTCACTACGGAGCAAGTAATGACAAGCTAAGCATACACCCATCAAGAATACACAAAATGCAAGCTAGACATGGCAAGAATAACATCATAGCATGCACGGGTCAACTACAACATCATCGGCAAAATCGCTAACAACTAGACAATCTGCCCAGATTCACAAACTAGCAAAAGTAGAGCTCGATTGACTCAAGCTAGGGTGCTCCATAATTGCAAACAAAGATATGGATGGATAGAGCACTACAAGATTAACAAAACATCCTTACTGACCATCCTCAAAAGAGGCACGGATCACTAGGAAACAACAAGAACATATGGCCATATGAAATAAACAACTCAAGGACTTAGTGGAAATGCTAAGTCCCTGAAATCAGCATTACCAAGTATCTCACTTTGCAAGCTTGTGCTAGTCACCACACACATCACAAAAATACATGGGTTGCACCTCTGGAAAGATGGCAAAACCCTTAACAAAACATATGTAGAACTCATGGGCATATCATGCACACAATAATCATGGCAAAAATGACAAATATCTAAAAGGAGTAGCAGATCTGACAAATATCTCAAGTAGCCCTCTTCTAACAGCATTTCGGGCATCAAGATGAACTCAAATGAAAATGATGCAATGGAATGAAATGATGTGCTCTCTGAGAAGAACATTTTGATATGCTATATGCCAAAAACGGAGTTACAGATGCAAAGTTACGATGCGATGAACAGGAGCATATGAGCTAGGGTTTCGGGCAAAAAGTCAACCCTCGAGATTTAGATCTCAGATCTGGCACGGATTTCGATGTCCACCGGAATCACTGTTCACCACCGGAGATGAAGCTCGCCGGAGGTCGTGGCTGCGGTGGCCGGTCGGAGGAAGGACGGAGAGGAGGCGGCGGCGGGGAAGAAGTCGCGGGGCGACGCGGGCCGGTGATGGCCGCGGCGACTCGGTGCGGCGGCCGAGGTCGGCGAGGTCGCCGGACCCGGGTGGCGCGCGCTCTGGCGCGGCGGCGCAGCTCGGGAGAGGCGGCAGCTAGGAGGCGAGGCGGCGACGCGGCGAGCCGGGTGCGGGTGGCGGCGAGTGTGCCCGTGGGGGCCCGCTACGGGCCTCGGCGGGCCGGGCGGCGGGGAGCCGCTGTGAAGTGGGCACAGGCATGGGCGAATAGGGAGGCGCCACGTGGCGGCGTACACGGCGGGCGGACACGTCCGTCGCTGGCGTCTTTGTCCGGCGGCGGCGGGTGGAAATGGATCTGAGGTTAGGGATGGAGGGGATCCGGGATTTTTAGAAGGGGTTCTTTAAATAGGCATAGAGGGAGCTAGGAGAGTCCAAATGAGGTGCGGTTTTCGGCCACACGATCGTGATCGAACGCTCTAGATGATGGAGAGGTTTTTGGTGGGTTTTGGGCCAACTCGGTGGGGTGTTGGTCTGCAACACACACGAGGCCTTTTCGGTCCCTCGGTTAACCGCTGGAGTATCAAACGAAGTCCAAATGGTACGAAACTTGACAGGCGGTCTACCGGTAGTAAACCAAGGCCGCTTGGCAAGTCTCGGTCCAATCCGGAAATGTCTAATCCCCACACACGAAAGAAAGCTAGAAATGACCACCGGAGGAGAACGAAGCGCCGGAATGCAAAACGGACAACGGGGAAAATGCTCGGATGCAAGAGACGAACACGTATGCAAATGCAATGCATATGATGACATGATATGAGATGCATGACAACGACAACAACACACGGAGACAAAAACCCGAACCCGAGAAAAATAAAATAACTTAACGCCGGAAACGGCAAGAGTTGGAGTACAAATTGGGTAAGTCATATCCGGGGTGTTACACCCTTCTCCTATAAATAGTGGGGGTTTGGGGGCTGCCCAACACACGATTCTCTCTCCCTCTTGGCGCAGCCCTACCCCTCTCCCTCCTCGTCTCTTGCAGTTCTTGGCGAAGCCCTGCTGGCGTGCCACGCTCCTCCACCATCACCACGCCGTCGTGCTGCTGGTGGACGGAGTCTTCCCCAACCTCTCCCTCTCTCCTTGCTGGATCAAAGCGCGGGAGACGTCACCGGGCTGTACGTGTGTTGAACGCGGAGGCGCCGTTGTTCGGCGCTTAGATCCGAATCGACCGTGATCTGAATCGCTGCGTGTACGACTCCACCAACCGCGTTCTTGTAACGCTTCCGCTTGGCGATCTTCAAGGGTATGAAAATGCACTCCCTCTCTCTCGTTGCTAGTATCTCCTAGATTGATCTTGGTGACACGTAGGAAAATTTTGAATTACTGCTACGTTCCCCAATATTAAGGATTGGGCCTCTTCTAGGATCAAATACCGACCAGAAGGGGATGAATGGGAACCCAGTTTTCCACTCCATGTCGATGGTGAGATAGTCGGGACTTGGCCGAGCTTCATGCTCTGAACTTCGTGGTGTGGAAGGACATTGCCTTCGACTTGGCCTTCTGTTGCACCATCACTGCTCTTAAGATCAGTAATGGCATGTCCATGTCATTCTGGCTTAACATTTGGCTATATGGCTGCACATTTGACTCGTGCTTGGCTGCTCTTCTCTCTCACACAATGCGACTTAATGCTTCTATTGCTAGGGTCTGAGGATAGTCAGAACTTATGCTTGACTTGTGCCTTAGACATTCCTCTTTTGTCGAGTCCAAACTTGGTTCCATGTTGTTATTAGACAATGTAAACTTGAATTTGCAGGTACCAGATGTGTGCACGATTAGACTCTTCAACAATCTATCCTTTATTGCATTAGCTTGTCGATAATCCCCAAGTGCAAGGAATCATCGTAGCAATTTCCAAAGGTGAAAGTGATAAGTATGGAGTGTCGAACCCACAAGGAGCTAAAGGTAAGATCAATATTCTCACAAGTCCTATCCGCCACTGATACGACTCTACGTACACCGAACGTTTGCTTCCATCTAGAAATGTGAAATAAAACTACATTGTGGGTATAAAGAGGATAGCTTTGCATGAATCAGAGAGCTAAAATATAAAAATAGGTGTTGTTAATATAAAGTTAGAATATATTACTATATATTATAAATAACGAGTGTGGAATAATGATGGGTCGGTGTGCGGAATTGTTCTAGGCAATTGTTAACAAGATCGATAATCATTATTGTAATTTTATATAAGGGAGAGGCATAAGCTAACATACTTTCTCTACTTGGATCATATGCACTTATAATTAGAACTCTACCAAGCATCCGCAACTCCTAAAGATCTTTAAGGTAAAACCCAACCATAGCATTAAAGTATCAAGTCCCCTTTATCCCAACAACCCCCTTACTCGGTTTTAAGTTTCTGTCACTCTAGCAACCCACTATAAGCGAATCATGAACGTATTGCAACACCCTACAACGAGAATCCTTCACGTGTGCCCGGCACGGAAAGCACCATAGGACAGCACCAAAATAAAACATACAACTTAAACCAATCTAGATCATCAATCAACCCAAAAGACAAAGAAATCTACTCAAAATATCATAGGATGGCAACACATCATTGGATCATAATATGTGGCATAAAGCACCATGTTCAAGTAGGGGATTACATCAGGGTGTGGGAGAGTGGACCACTTAAAAGAGATGAGGAAGGTGATGAAGATGGTGACGTTGATGAAGATGATCACCGCGGCGATGGTTCCCCCGACGGCACTCCGGCACCACCGAGAGAGAGGGGGAGAGAGCCTCCCCCTTGTGCTTCCTCCTCCATGGCCTCCCCCTAGATGGGGAGAGGTTCTCTCTCTGGTCCTTGGCCTCCATGGTGATGATGGCCCCCTCCGGCTTCCTCCTCCATGGCCTCCGGTGATGATGCCCCCCTCCGGCAGGGTGCCAGAGAGGGTCTAGATTGGTTTTTGTGGCTACAGAGGCTTGCGGCGGCGGAACTTCCGATCTAGGTTTCTTTCTGGGGGTTTTAGTATTTATAGGAATTTTTGGCGTCAGTCTCACATCAAGGGGGTGCTCAAGGAGTCCACAAGCCGGGAGCACTCTCCCGAGGGGTAGGGAGCACCCCTTGTGGCCTCCTCGGTCACTTCCTGGCCTAGCTCTAGTGCTTCGGGGGTCCCTTTTGGTCCATAAAAATCACCGTAAATTTTCAGCCCATTCCGAGAACTTTTATTTCTGCACAAAAAATGACACCACGGTAGTTCTGCTGAAAACAACATTAGTCTGGATCAGTTCTAATAAAATCATAACAAAATCGTATAAACTTGTTGTAAACATGGCATGCATATTTCATAAATTATAGATACATTGGAGACGTATCACTTGCGATGTTGCATTTTCTTATCGAGTGGTGGACTAGCATGCTCGTGCAACTAGAAAAACTTCACCCCAATGAATGCAGGTTGTTCCTCTGGCTTGCCCTAAAGAAGTTGTACATGAATAAAATCAGGCTTAGAAGGAGAATCACCCCTTCTGACCTTTGCTCATTCCACATAAATTTTAGAACTACAACAAATTTATTTTGAAGGTAGGAAACATTTTAGTCTCAACCAATACTTATTTACCTTAGAAGAGAAAGTTCAAGATGCAACGAATGAGCTCCTTTAGTCCCCTTTTTAGAAGAAGAGCTTACAAAGGCATTTTTCACTCTTACTCTGACGGGCCCCTGACCCTGATGGAATTCCTTTTCTATTATATCAAAAGTTCAGAAATCTAGTTAAAGCTGATCTTATGAACATGTTGGATGACTATATAAGGGTACTCTAGACATATACATGCTTAATTTTTCCATTTTGACGTTAATCCTAAGGAAGTTGATGTTACTTCTATGAAGAAATTTTTACCAGTTAGCTTGCTTAACTATAACTTTAAAATCTTCACCCATGTGTCAGCTAATAGGATTAGTATTATTCTACAAAGACTGGTTGCTAGAAACCAATCTGCCTTTCTAAAAGGAAGATTCATTTTAGAAAGTGTAGTTGCACATGAGGTGCTGCATTCAGTCCATCTTCTAAAGAGCAAGGACTGTCGCTTAAGTTAGACCATGAAAAGGCCTTTGAGATTGTCAAACTAGATTTCCTGGGAGAATTGTTACAGTGTAGAGGCTTTGGTGGTAAGTGATCCTCTTGGATCCACAAAATTACTCGTGGGGGCCTGTTGATGTCAAAATTAATGGTTGTAAGAGTAGTTTCTTCAGTACTGGCAAAGGGCTTAGATAGAGGAATCCCCTCCCCCCCTTCTCAGTAACCCAGTGGTAGATGTTCTTACTAGGATGTTAGCTAAAGCAGCATTGCATGATCTAGTTAGAGGGTTCCGCCCTTCTGTTTGCACCGGAGGCATCATGAATATCAAGTATGCGTATTATACTGTATTATTCTTAGACAAAGATGTAGAGAAAGCATAAATCCTTAAAATGATCTATCTTGCTTTGAGCAAGTTTCTAGGATGAAGATAAACTATAACAAAAGTGAGTAGATACCCCTTAATATGGTAGAGGAAGAATTTCATGTCTTTGTAGATATCCTTAGTTGAAATTAAGGCAAATTCTCTATTAGATACCTAGGTATCCCTCTCCATCACGATAAGCTCGGGAGAGAGGACATCCAACCATTGATAGATAAAATTTTGAAGGTCATTGTTGGCTAGAGAGGCAAGCTTCTCTCCTATAAAGGAAGGTTGTTTCTTTTCCAGGCTTGTATTGTGAGCATTCCTATTTACCTTCCTTCCGTTTTAAAGTTTCCCAAATAGGCTATAGAGTTAATTAATACTTGAATGGCTCACTGTTTGTGGAATGACTTTGAAGGTCGTAGAAAGCTTCACCTAGCAAATTGGAGGCCTGTTTGTATGAAGAAAGAAATTGGAGGATTGGGTGTTCCCAATCTCCAAGAACTTAACCTCTGTCTCCCTTGGATCAAATGATACTCTGAGGGGGAAGGAAAGATTTGGAAGACCATAATTGATCCTAAATATAGAACCAACAAACCAAATATCTTTACATGTGCTACTACTAACAGCTCTAGATTCTGGAAAGGGGTAATGAATGTGATTAAAGCCACCAAGTTTGGTTATAGATGGCTGGTGGGTAATGGGGAGAAAAATAGATTCTAAGATGATACCTGGTTTGGTACATCCCCTTTATCTGTTCAATTCTACCCACTGTATGTTATTTGTAATGAGTCATCCAAAACTATTAGAGAGATTTGTGATGATCACCGGGTCAAGCTCACCTTTAGAAGGAATTTTGACATACGGGTATGAAACAATGGCTCCAACTACTTGAAAGTGCTAAAATTGTTAGGCCTTGTTTGTTTCAGCTTTAGGAAACAGATTCTCGTAGAAAAAATCAGAAGTTAAAACAAATAGCTATTTGGAACCAGCTTTGCTAATGAAGACATGCCATTTTCAGTGGAATTGCCTGAAGCACGTCAGGTGTACTTCAGTGGCAAAGCTGATTCTATAAATCAGCCTTGCTAGTGAAATGAATCCATAGGTGACTCGAAGCTAACTGAAGCTGAAACAAACATGGCCTTAGTTACACAGGTGACACTGACTCTCTTATTTGGCAGTTAGATAGCAAAGGGCATTATATTCCACTAGCTCTTTGTACCATACCATGTCATTAACTTTCGAGGAGTGCGGCCTGTTTATATTCCTTCTTGCTGGAGCTTGAATGTTCCTCCTAAAATTCATATATTTCTCTGGCTAATCTTCACAACAAAGTCATGACTAGAGATAAGCTCACGAAGAGGCACATATCAAACCTTTGGATTGTGTGTTCGACTCTCAAGATGAATCGGAATATTATTTGATGTTCGAATGTGTAGTCTCTAGTTTTATTTGGAAAGTAGTCAATGAACGCTTTGGTATCCCTCTAGCCTCTAGGTGTTGATTACCTTTCCATTGCTAAGTTTGGCTCTCTAATAAGAAAAACTTTGCCCTAATACTACATGTGCAACAACTATGTGGTGTGTTTGTATATATTTTTTGCGAAATTGATCAGATCTATTATAGAAATTCATCGGAAGTGCAAAGCACCCCAAACATGAAAAAAATTACATCAAAGTTCATGGACCACCGAACGACCATCGCCGCCGACGTGCCGCTGTTCTGGAACCCAGTTGGTCACCTCAGACAGAAGCAGCGCCCCTAAAGGCTCGACATGCCCAAATTATCCGTGAGGCTCTCATGCTAGCAGCTTTCTTTTCATGCTTTTTAACCCATCTGTGTGTGTTGTGCCTTAGTTGTTTCGATTTAGTTTCTGTTTGCTCATTGTCTACTTCTTTCAGACACCTGAACCATGCATGTATGAGTTTTTTTTTGCGGGTGAACCATGTATGAGCTACTCGTGGTTTCATTTTGGCTAACGGAACCAGGGATCACCTCCATGTTTCTCTAAAATAGAAGTCGTTCATCACTTTCATAGAAGCAACAAAGTACGATCCATGGCCATTATTCCTGTGCTTTGGAATTTACTGTGGAAACGCGGGAATTCAATGGTCTTGTAGGAAGAATTTGAAGATTTGAACATCACAGCTACTACTAGAAGATGTGCCGACGACCTCGTTCTTTGGTCAAATGGCTGCTCCAACAAAGTTAGCAATTCCTTGATTGGAGCAGACATGCTCCGGCGATAAAAGGGCCGGGAAAAGAACGCATGCTATTCTTGTTGAGAGACTGGAGGTCTCACGACTGGTGCCTACTATTGGCCTGCTCGCTTCGCTGTTTTTATCTCACGCATGTCTGTAGAAGAGTACTCTAATATAAGAACGCTTTTGACACTAGTGTAGTGTTAATATGAAATTGCATAGGAGCACTCAGCGACGCTGCCCACTGAAATCTCAACCCCCATGCATCTCGGGATTCTCAACCACTATATTAGCCGCAATGTATTGCGAGCTTTATCCTCTTGTACTCTCCTTTGTTTCTGACGTATGTCAATCATTAAATTCACGGCGTTCTGTAGCCACATGGTGGTAGGTCCTGTTATATGCTATGTCTAAACTCACCAACCAGCGGCCGATCACGCCAAATCCAATTCATTGCCTTTCTAGTTCTGAATCTCATCGCTATGCTTTTTGTTTGCATCAAGGTCGCCGGACATTGACATGATGCCTCTAGGTCGCCGGTTTTCAGAAGCCTTCAAGGAATAATGTAGTTTTTCAATGCCACCCTAAATGTTTTTACTCGTTGTTCCATGGAATGTTAAAGTAGCATCCGCTGCTGTTGTGATGCTTATTGCTGATGTATCCCTGCTAATCGAAACAAGATACCAAGGAGTCTAATTTTGTTTAACGTTGCACTACATTCTCTCTGGACAAACAGTGACTTACACTTACCCGCAACACACAGTGTAGCCACGCCACTCTTTAATTTGCCAGCCGACGCATGATTTTTAATTCTATACATCCTCGATACTTGACTCGTCCCTCCCGTACAAATCCAATTCAATGTTGCGTGGAAAACTCTCGTCGTCTAACTGGATTCAGTGACACTTTAGAACATTTAATGTCCGATGTACAGCTATACTCCATCCGTTATAGTTTACAAATCCTATGCGTATACTAGGTTGTCAATTTTATCACCCTAATATAAACTATAACACAAAAATTATATCTTTTAGAAATAGAACATCTGAAGTTTATATTGGTATTTTCTTTTGTAATATATGACTTATATTAGCTTCATCAAATTGACAACCTAAGGATACACGTACCCCCTGTAAACTAAGGGAAGGAGTAATAAATATCACAGCACAGGTATCCATTGTTAGACTAGCCACAGTGGGAGTAACTTCAGCAGTAACATCGAGTCCAACTCAACAAATTTGCTTATATGGCAATGAGTCAATGAGGAGAGAGGTAGTTGTGGTAACTTAGCTAGTTACTGTAACATCATATGTCCCAATGCAATATGAGTCTATAAACTAATAAATGAAGCTCTGCATGTTACCACACTTATGCTACTACCCACTATATGAAGGTAGTAATATAGTCTAGCGATATATGTATGTTATTCTTCATTGTGGCTAGTGTACGCGTGAGTCTTGTATTCATAGTTAACAATTCATTTCTTACGTCGTACGCGTGAGTCTTGTATTCACATTTAACAATTCATTTCCTCTAAAGTGACATGGATACCTAGAGAGCATGGGTGTGGACGTGAGTTCGATGGGCTGCGTCGCCGAGTGCTTAGACTGAGGGCTCATCTCCGTACGTTCAGATGTGATACTAAGCATGACGTGTACGATCGGTGTTCCGTTTATAATAATCTAGAATGGGCATGCATCCGAGTAACAGTAAACGGTGATCCAGAAAGCCTATCATCATCGCCACAGTACACATCGTTCGTACCTACTGGTCTCCTTCTCAACCAAAGAAAACGAATTTCACTCCAGACACTGAAACTTCTGTTGTTCTTGTGGTGGTTCTAGGTAAACAAACTCTCTTACACTCTGGTCACACCAAATTGCCATCGCGAGCATAACTGACTCTTTTATTAACCGATCACTGGGGCAAGGCACGGCAACCCGGCGTTCTACAACTTGGACGGCTTGGGGAAGATGTCCGGCGTGAACTTCTGCGCGGCGCTGATGCTCCCCTTGATCTTCAGCTTGCCCCTGCACAGCACAGCAAATCGAGCATGATATAGCCAGGATCCTTTGGGGGAAAAAGCTCTGAATCATCAGCGGTGAGGTTCTTGATTCTTCTATTCGCAGTTATTTACCTTATAAACGCCATCTGCGGGTTCAGCTTGCCGCTGGCGATGGCGAGGAAGTCGTCGTCGGTGAAGGTGAAGGCCGCGTCCGGCGTCCCCTCGTACTTCCCTGCACGCCGAGACCACAGCAGAGGAAGAATTTCTTCAGGAAACACGGCCCAAGAAACCGAAATTCAGAACCCGCGCGGGACGAATCGAGCGGCGGGGGGACCTGGGACCTGTGGAGACGGCGCCCTTCTTGAGGTCCACGACGAAGATCTCCTCGTCCACGCCCATCTTCTGTTATCAGATCGAACCCCCGAGGCCGAGGGCACCAAGCTTTAGGCGGATTCCATGGGGGAAACAGAGGGATAGGAGGATATCATACATACCTTGGGCGAGATGTTGAGCTGGTAGACGAAGCCGACCTTGTTGGCGATCTCCTTGCCGGCGTCGGTGGCGAGGTGGGCGCTCATCTGCTCCAGGAGCCTGGCCGCCTTGAGCTTGCTCGCCTCCATCGCGGCGCGCGGGACTACGGATTTGGGGACTGGGGGAGGGGGCAGGCTGGAGATGGGGTTGGGATCTTGGGACTGTAGGAGATGATGATGCTCCTCGCCCTCTATAATGGCTCCAACCACCGGGGAGGGGAGGGGAGACGTGCAGGTACGGGAGTCGCCTCGGCTGGGGCTAGGGTGGCTCTGTTGCGGTGGTTAGGCGTTGGCGCCCATAACTTGCATTTGCTCGCAAGATTACAAGATTGGATTGCAACAATCGGGACGGACACTTCACGCAACTGTCAAAAATCACAGTTTGAGAGTTGCAGGATACCGTGGCCGTCGGAGCGGCTGGACGGCAACACGCCGTACACAGAAATAAAGTCGGGGGTCGAAGATCTGGAGCTAAATGAGTTTCTAGCTAGTTCATCGGCTATTTAATTGGCTTTATCGCAAAAAAAGAAAAAGTTATTTGATTGGCTTTCCAGAAGACGTGCTTGTAAGGGAATCTCCAACGCTGGCCCTTAAAACGGACACGATATATGTTCGCGGATGCGGATGGATGGATCCACGAACAGTGATACGGCAGCCAACCATCCAACCATGCCCAGATACATTTTAAACTAGATTTGAACAAATTGTACGAATTACATGCAAATTGGATGATTTTCATTTAAATCAGAACCCATTCATTAGAGCATCTCCAGCCGTTGGCCCCCCAAGAGGCATAAAATTCGCCACATGGGGCGAGCCGGCGGTATAATCGGCTCTGGGGGTGGTTGGGCATCCAGCCGTCTCCCAGGCGCCGATATCGGCCCATTTTTTATGCAAATGTGCCCGCTTTTCGGCCCACTTTCTGTGAAAAATGGCCCGATATCGGCGCGAGTCGGCCCATATTCGACACAGTTCGGCGTGAATTGTCAACATAATATTATTTTTTATCACATAGTTCATCATAGAAAATCAATGTTCAACAAAAAACTCATATTTCATCACACATCGAGCTAGGCGTCGCCCTTGAGCCTCCATAGGTGCTCCACCAGATCCTGCTGCAGTTGTTGATGCATCTGTGGGTCTCGGATCTCCTGACGCATATTGAGGTAGGTAGTCCAGGTTGCCGGTAGCTGGTGATCAATTTGGACAAGAGGACCCTGCGTCTAGTATGGTTGAGTGTCAAACACTGGCTCTTCCTGCTCGCTCTCAATGATCATATTGTGCAAGATGACACAACAAGTCATGATCTCCCACATTTGATCTTTCGACCAGGTCTGAGCGGGATACCGAACAACAGCAAATCGAGATTGGAGCACACCAAATGCTCCCTCGACATCCTTCCTGCAAGCCTCATGAACCTTGGCAAAGTGGAACTTCTTGCCTCCTGGCATAGCGTTTGAGATAGTCTTCACAAATGTAGACCATCTCAGAAAGATGCCATCAACTAGGCAATACCCCTTGTTGTAGTGCCGCCCATTGACATCAAAGTTCACCGGAGGAGAATGACCTTCAACAAGCTTGGCAAAGAGAGGGGAGCACTGCAGCACGTTGATGTCATTGTGAGTTCCTGGCATACCAAAGAAGGAGTGCCAAATTCAGAGGTCCTGTGTGGCGACCGCCTCAAGTACCACACTGCAACCACCTTTGGCGCCTTTGTATATCCACTGCCAAGCAAATGAGTAGTTCTTCCATTTCCAATGCATGCAGTCGATGCTTCCAAGCATCCCAGGAAATCCTCTTGCTGCATTCTGTGCTAGGATCCGAGCAGTGTCTTCCGAATTGGGTGTTCGCAAGTATTGCGGTCCAAACACTGCCACCACTGCCCTGCAGAACTTGTAGAAACACTCAATGGTCGTGGACTCGGCCATGCGCCCATAGTCATCGAGTTAATCACCGGAAGCTCCGTATGCAAGCATCCTCATTGCTATCGTGCACTTCTGGATTGAGGTGAATCCAAATTTGCCGGTGCAATCCTTCTTGCACTTGAAGTAGATGTCGAACTCCCGGATGGAATTCACAATCCTGAGGAAAAGCTTTCGGCTCATCCGATAACGGCGCCGAAATACTTTGTCGCCATGCAGTGGAGCGTCGGCGAAGTAGTCAGAGTAGAGCATGCAGTAGCCTTCCAGATGATGTCGGTTCTTTGCTTTCATCCACCCCGGCGCCGAGCCACCTCGCCGCCGCTTTTCATTGCTCGCGAGCAGGCCGGCGAGGGCGGCGAGGACCATGAGATGTTCCTCTTCCTGGACGTCGGCGTCGGCTTCCTCCTCGAGCAGCGCAGCGAGCGCCTCCTCGTCGTCCGAGTCCATTGCCGAGCAGGCAAATCGCTGAACATCTTGCGGGTGTGGTGGGCGCACAACCACCGGTAAACCGCCCTGCGCGGCCAGTTCGCCAGAAAAACCGCCCGGGCGGTGGTGGAGAGGCTGCCGCGGTGAAACCTCATCTCTTTTCCGGCGGGGAATAGCCTATCTAGCGGTGGTGGGCGGTGGGCGGCGCCGGGATCAGCAGGTGGCGGCCGGGCGCGTGGGGTGGTGGGAGGCGAATCTGGATGATTGGCTTGACTTTTCGCCTGACAATGTGGTCCAGGCGTGTTTTTCCCTTGCGCCAGAGCCCCCGAGCGCCCCCCAGTGCGCCGGGTTCGGCCTGTGATCGCCGGGCCCAAAAACAGGCCGAGCCGGCTGATTTCGGCGTCTTGGGAGCACGACTGGGGTTTTTTTCGGCGCCGGCGCGTAAAAAGTCGCCTGGGGGCTATTGGGGGCGCGGCTGGAGATGCTCTTACATCTTCGACATGTTTCGTTAAACAAAAGTGATCGGACCTAAACCTAGTCTAAATATACGGCGGCGCCAATCCTCCAAGTCCTTATTGTTCCCTTTTGTGCACGCGGAGATGAGACCCGCAAAGTGAAGGTGCGGTTGTTGGGGAACGTAGTAATTTAAAAAAAATCTTACGCACACGCAAGATCATGGTGGTGCATAGCAACGAGAGGGGAGAGTATGTCTACGTACCCTCGTAGACCGAAAGCGGAAGCGTTTATCAACGCGGTTGATGTAGTCGTACACCTTCACGATCCGTCCCGATCAAGTACCGAACGTACGGCACCTTCGCGTTCAGCACACGTTCAGCTCGATGGCGTCCTCACCTTCTTGATCCAGCAAGAGGGGCAAAGTAGTAGATGAGTTCCGACAGCACGACGGCGTGATGACGGTGTTGGTGAAGAACAATCTCCGTAGGGCTTCGCCTAAGCACTACGAAAACTATTACGGAGGATAAACTAGAGGGACGGGGTTGCCGGCACACGGCTTGGTGTTTTTTGATGTGTCTTGGGTGCTAGCCCTACCCCTCTATTTATATGTTGAGCCTTGGGGTCGAAACTTGGAGTAAAAGTCTCCACAAAGTCGGTTTCATCCGAAAGGTAAGAATCCTTCTCGGACTCCAGGGCCAGATGCCAGGGTTCCCGGCGTCTGGACCCAGACGCCAGGGACCCTAGCGTCTGGCCTCTGGACTCCACAAAACTTCTTTTTGCGCTTTTCCAAAAACCTTGTGGGCTTTCCCCTTTGGCCCAAATAAAGTGTTCTCGTACCTAAACATTTTGGGAGACATCTGGAACCCCTTCTAGTGAATTCCGAAATCCTTCCGGAGACCAAACATTATTATCCCATATATCAATCTTTATCTCCAAACCATTCCGGAGTTCCTCATCATGTCTGTGATCTCATTCCGGACTCCGAGCAACATCCGGTCACCAACATACATAACTCATACTAGTATGTATGCACGCACAATGCGCGTCTTAACATTGTGGGTTGACTTGGGCCGAAGAAAACACTACATGGTAAGCTTTGAGAAATCCTATAAAAAATGATTCCAGACAAATGAAAGTTGTGCGCGTACAGAAGCAGGAACCAAATGCCTATAATTTAAATAAGAAAGCTTCTCATGTTCATATACTCAATAACTATCACATGCAAAGAATGTGTAGTATACATAAATTTGGGTACCTATTGCTATGTTTTAATGTAACATTTGCTACAGCTTTTGATCCAAAAGTGCACACCAGATCAGGGACGTCATATATGTGGGTGGTGCACTGTTTTTCTTGCTACAGCTTTCCACCCAAAACAGCACTGGTTCAATCTGTTTACTTCTATATATTTCTTCGTCTTACTTTTACCACTTGTCAGACTAAGTAGCACTGGAGCAACCTACCTATCAACCACATGTACCGTTGCCCGAGTCTACTTTGTTGAAATAATTTGTGCTGCTCCAGGGGGGCTGGGAGGAGTGTGGAATCTGGTCTCTGGAAACTCAGTTAGCTCCAACCCGTCGCAGACATGCAGTGGGTTGGTTCTAGAACGACCCAGATAGTTTTGACTCTATGCTACTTCATGGCTGCCTCTCGAACGATCGACATTCAGCGCTATTGTAGCTGCGAATCCAAGCACTTTTGACCGTCGGATGGTCCCTAATGAACGGCTGGATATGCATTTCAATGCCTGAATTCAAACTGATACACTATATAGTAGTATAGATAATACTATATGGTCAACGAACGTTAAGCGTGCGGACCCTACGGGTTCAAGAACTATGCAGACATGACCCGAGACACCTCTCTGGTCAATAACCAATAGCGGAACCTGGATGCCCATATTGGCTCCTACATATTCTACGAAGATCTTTATCAGTCGAACCGCATAACAACATACGCTGTTCCCTTTGTCATCAGTATGTTATTTGCCTGAGATTCGATCGTCGGTATCTCAATACCTAGTTCAATCTCGTTACCGGCAAGTCTCTTTAATCGTTCCGTAATGCATCATCCCGTAACTAACTCATTAGTCACATTTCTTGCAAGGCTTATAGTGATGTGCATTACCGAGAGGGCCCAGAGATACCTCTCGGACAATCGGAGTGACAAATCCTAATCTCGATCTATGCCAACTCAACAAGTACCATTGGAAACACCTGTAGAGCACCTTTACAATCACCCAGTTACGTTGTGACGTTTGGTAGCACACAAAATGTTCCTCCGGTAATCGGGAGTTGCATAATCTCATAGTCATAGGAACATGTATAAGTCATGAAGAAAGCAATAGCAGTAAACTAAAACGGTCAAGTGCTAAGCTAACGGAATGGGTCAAGTCAATCACATCATTCTCCTAATGATGTGAACCGTTTATCAAATGACAACTCATGTCTATGGTTAGGAAACATAACCATCTTTGATCAACGAGCTAATCAAGTAGAGGCATACTAATGACACTCTATTTGTCTATGTATTCACACATGTATTATGTTTCTGGTTAATACAATTCTAGCATGAATAATAAACATTTATCATGAAATAAGGAAATAAATAATAACTTTATTATTGCCTCTAGGGCATATTTCCTTCAGTCTCCCACTTGCACTAGAGTCAATAATCTAGTTCACATCATCATGTGATTTAACATCAATAGTTCACATCTCCATGTGACTAACACCCAAAGGGTTTACTAGAGTCGATAATCTAGTTCACATCGCTATGTGATTAACACCCAAAGAGTGATCATGTTTTGCTTGTGAGAAATTTAGTCAACGGGTCTGCCATATTCAGAGCCATATGTATTTTACAAATTTTCTATGTCTACAATGCTTTGCACGAAGCTACTCTAGCTAATTTCTCATACTTTCAATATGTATCTAGATCGAGACTTAGAGTCATTTAGATTGGTGTGAAAAGCTTGCATCGATGTAACTCTTTACGACAAACTCTTTTATCACCTCCATAACCGAGAAATATTTTCTTAGTCCTCTAAGGATAATTTTGACCGCTGTCCAGTGATCTACTCCTAGATCACTATTGTACTCCCTTGCCAGAAAGATGGTAAGGTATACAATAGGACTGGTAAACAGCATAGCATAATTTATAGAACCTATGACTGAGGCATAGAGAATGACTTTTCATTCTCTTTCTATTTTCTGTCGTGGTCGGGTTTTGAGTCTTTACTCAACTTCACACCTTGCAACACAGGCAAGAACTCCTTCTTTAAGTGTTCCATTTTGAACTATTTCAAAAATCTTGTCAAGGTATGTACTCATTGAAAAAACTTATCAAGCGTCTTGATCTATCTCTATAGATCTTGATGCTCAATGTGTAAGCAGCTTCATCGAGGTCTTTCTTTAAAAAACTTTTTTCAAACACTCTTTTATGCTTTCTAGAAAATTCTACATTATTTTCGATCAACAATATGTCATTCACATATACTTATCAGAAATGTTGTAGTGCTCCCACTCATTTTCTTGTAAATACAGGCTTCACCGCAAGGCCGGGTCATGCGGAAGTGATAAGCTTCGGTTATCATTGCACCCTTTGTTAAGAAGATGGGCCGTAACTATGAATCTTCTTTGCTTAACACAAAGAAGATTTATAGTCATGGTCTATCTCCTTCACAAACGGAATATTGACGTTTCCACGGCATTTTTTTGTATCACAATGTGTCGTAAAATTTTGATGAACAAAATAAAAATCTCTATCGGTTGAGAAGCTTGTCGCCATCAGTTCAGGAACATGCTTCGGGTGGCTACATGTGGGACCGCTGTGACCAGGAGCGGGGTGCCCGGTCGCATCTGGGCGCCCTCATATCGTCCCTACATTCGATACCAATATGAGAGGTGCCGGCCAATCCAGACGTAGGAGACTAAATGAGGGGTCCGGTTAGGTCAATCTTTTGCGACTGGGCATTGACGAGACGGACGTTTAGGAAGGAAATACGTGTCTGGCTGTAAATGCTCTGATGAACGGCGTTGGAGATGGTCTGAGGGTTGGAACGCCTCGCTCGATGGCTTGCTTAGTACAAAGGGGATTCAGGGGATCTGACCATGAAAGGAGCTAACTCACACTTCAGAACCGATGTTGCCTCAAAATCGTGCTCGCCGGGCAACCAATGGGCGACACGCCGACACCGATCACTTGGCAAAAGGGTACACCAAACACTTGGCAAAGTTGATGTGCAACCCCGATACCAAGCTGTGAACACTGAGCAACTTCTCCCTATCCCGATGCTGAGCTCCCGATTGAACTGCATAATCCAGCAACAGTACACTGTAGCACATGATTGAAGAACCGATAGGAACAGCTACATATAATCTGCTTCTTATTTTATACTTCCTCCGATCCTTTTTACTCTGCATATTAGAATTCTTTGAAGTCAAACTTCACAAAGTTTGACCGTATTTATATAAAAAATATCAACATCTGTCATGCTAAAGTTATACAATATGAAACTTTAAGTCATGACACATCTATTGATATTGATTTCAAATTGTAAATGTTGGTATTTTTTTTTATAAAGTTGGTCAAACTTTACGATGCTTGACTTCAGTCAAATCTTATATGCGAACTAAAAAAGACTGGAGGAAGTATATCACCAATTCAATCATCCCCTGTAACGTAACCGGAAGAACTTTGGGCTCCGACAACAAACCAAAAACGTGGTACAAGCGTGCGCCATGGAAGCATGGCGGCATTGCCTACTTTACATCAGCCGCAGCCCATCTCTACGTGCGCGACGAGCCGACGACAGAGGCGATCGAGATCAGGAGAAGGAGGTCAGCCGGTGGCGCTCGTAGCCGGCCGGCCTACTCCTCGTCCTCCTCCCTCTCCCTGGGCACGGCCCCGAACCGCTCCACCAGGAGGTCGGCGACGACGGGCACCAGGTCCTCGCACGGCACCGCCTTCTTGTACACCCCCGTGAGGTGCGAGTCGCTGCCGACGCGGCCGCCGACGAAGATGTCCGCCGCCTCGACGATCTTGCCGCTGCTGTTCTTGGTGAGGCAGCCCATGAAGCCGATGTCGGCCACCTGCACCTGCGCGCAGCTGTTGGGGCACCCCGTCCAGTGCATGCGCACCGCCCTGGGCACGGACACGCGCGCCTCCACGTCGCGCGTCACCTGCAGCGCCCGCGCCTTGGTCTCGATGATGGCCTGCCCGCAGAACTGGTTGCCGGTGCACGCCACCAGCCCCTTCATCAGCAGCGACGGGTGCGCCGAGAACTTCTCCAGCAGCGGCTCGGCGAGCAGCGCCTCCACCTTGTCGTTCCTGACGTTGGGGAGCACGATGTTCTGCTCCACGGTGAGGCGGAGCTCGCCGGAGCCGTACTCGTCGGCGAGGCGGGCCAGCTCGAACATGTCGGCGGCCTGCAGCCGGCCGACGGGCACGTGCAGGCCGACGAAGGAGAGCCCCTCCTGCTTCTGCGGGTGCACGCCGAGGTAGTCACGCCTCTCCCACTTCTTGTCGATCAGGTCCTCGGCCGCCGCGCGCTCCAGCACGCCGTTCGGCATCCTCTTCTCGATCTCCGACCGGAACGCCTCCATCCCCTGCATCGCGTCGCCGAAACACCAGAAGTTCAGAACCACATACATATACGCATCAACCAAGATCTATGCCGTTTCGTTTCGAGGGTGTGGGAGGAGCTTACGAGCTCGTCGATGAGCCACATCATGCGCGTCTTCTGGCGGTTGCCCCTGGTGCCGAGGTCGCGGAAGGCCTCGAGGACGGCCTTGCAGACCGGGATGATGTCGTCGCCGGGCACCCAGGCGTCGAGCGGCAGGGCCTCGCCCCACCTCTTGGGGCTGATGAACCCGCCCACCAGCAGGTTGAACCCGAACTTGCCGTCCTTCTCGGCCGGCATGTACGCCAGGTCGTTGATATGCGGGTGCTCGTACAGGTCGTGGGTGCCGATCACGCACACGTTCCACTTCCTAGGACTGCTCACACACAAGATAACACGGCAGCAACGGCATGTCAGTCATTGGCAATCCTCGACCGTGGTCACCACCAATGCAATGCAGTGCAAGATGAACATGACGTACAGGTTGGTGATGGCGAGGTTGCCCTCGGAGTTGTTGGTGATGTAGGAGGAGAGGAGGTTGGTGTAGGGGCGCGTGTCGACGATCTCGAGGGGGTCGATGCCGGCGAGCGGGCTGCCGACGGGGTTGCGCACGTTGTCCATGCCGCTCTGCAGGCTGGTGAGGCCGACGGAGCGGAGCCCCTCCAGGATCTCCGGCACGTCCGGCAGCGTCACGCCGCGGATCTGCCAGTTCTGCCGGGTCGTCACGTCGGCGCACCCCTCCTTGCCGTACTTCTCGATCACGCCGGCCAGGTACCGCGTCTGCTCGCTCGTCGTCACGCCGTTGGGCAGCTTCAGCCGCATCATGAACCGCCCATCTGCATGCGCACACACACACGCTTCAGTTCGTCAGCATTTTTCACAGTGGGCCCCAGTAAGAAAAATGTGTCGCTCTTTTTGCAGGAATGGACCAAAAAAGAGCAGATTTGGAACCACTGGTTTGGGATAAACCCCAAAAGGAATATTTTGCAAAAAAAAAAGACACCATGTGTGTCTGATAAAAAGCCATTATATTCTTGCAGAATGTGCTCGGTCTACTCTGTTGTTGCAATTGGCAGCAAGGAACAAATTTCACCATGCGCTGGCAGGGCAAATCCGTGCGTACGTGTCATGCATAACCAATAGGAAGTCGACTAGTACCACATACCGAGTGGTTGAATAAAGCTAATATGACCCCAGACTAGTCCAAGATACTTTGGCCCCTTGGCCCTTCAGGTGTATCTTATTACACGCCGACTAAAAAAGTTGCATCAGTGTTAGTCTAAGATACTAATGACTGCGACGGTTGGATCACAGAATAGTCTGCCGGCGAGAGGCTACTCGCAAGTTGCAAATGGAGTAGGAATATGAATACCAATTTGGCAGTAAAACTTGTAGTCTAATACGGTTCGATATGCATGCAGAAACAAAATGTCAATTCTCCCCACTGATTCTGCCAGGATCATGTAGAGGTTAGGAGGAACATGGGCACATGGAGATGGAGTGATTATTGAATGAACGCGCAGTACGTTCATTCCCCATGAGCAAGCTAGCTTAGAGGTGCATGCGCGATTGAAAACTCACAAAAACTTGGGAGCATGCTCCAATCATGGAGCTCGAACGTGCATCGATCAAGAGTAGAAAGGCTGAAGCACAGATGCATTATTGATCAAGTGAACGATGGATTTTGCGATGGTGCGGGGCAGAGGGAGGGGCATACACTGCTGCTTGCGGCGGTGGAAGAGGCCGAGCCACTTGAGCCGCACGTCGACGTCCTCCTTGGTGAGCTTGTCGGCGTCGATCTGCTCCATGGGCAGCTTGGCGAGCTCCTTGATGCCGCCCTCCGTGAAGAGCGCCATGGGCTCCTTGCCCAGCTTCACCTTCTCCTGCGGGTTCAGGCTGGTGCGGTACTTCTCCTTGAGCACCCAGTAGCCGCCCTCCCGCTGCTCCACGCGAGGCTCCAGCCGCTCCGCCGGGACGGCCGAGGCCGACGGCGAGGCGGCCGACGACGACGGCGCGGAGACGGCCGCGCACTGGAAGGGGCGGGCGCGGCTGGGCCGGTGCCGGGACGATGACCTCGCCGCGTGGGCCGAGGGCGGGAGGAAGCTCTGCAGGGAGGCCGAGGAAGACATGGCCGCTGCTTGTGGTGGTGGGGGTGGTGGTGCTGCGCTGTGGCGGTGATGGTGGTGGTGGTGGTGGCGGCCATGGGTGTGGTGCGTGTGGTTGTATAGCGTGGGGAGGGAGGGGGCATGCGGTGGCGTTTCTGGCCCTTGGAGAGCTCAAGAGGGCAGATGCTGCGCGGCATGGCCGTCACCGGGGCCAAATTTACCGATGTGCCCGCGCGCGCCCCGGCGGGTGCCGTTCGCCCGTTTACGTTTGCCAAGAGAGGTTTATCCCCCAAGGCGTAAAATGGGAAGTTTATCAGAAACAAATGGGAAGTTCCTGGTTAACAGTTGGAAACTAGGGCTCAGGCAGCAGTTTTGAGATTTCTATACACCACGGCTAAGTCGCGCTGAATTTATTCTACATTTTGCTGCGACAAAAAAGTTAGTTCATTAACCAAGCCAAGATAGATTCAAACTAGTTAAACGAATAAGATTATTATCATAATCACTAAATAATGTTTTCGCTAAAGCAGGACTTGAACATAGCTGACATTGTAACCTTAAGCACCTACAATTGTAATTTCGGACAGCTCGCTTCAATTGGTTTTCAAGTTGGCTATTTTTTTCTGAAGACTAAAAAAAGAACGTTTCTACAAACAAAAATGAGGGATGCGGTTGAATAAATTATCAAAAAGATAACCAATATTTCATGCAGTGATAAACTCATCTATATTATAAATTGATAGTGGTTTGCTAAATCCTCTTAAACGCCACCATTTGGATGGTTTGGTTTTTTTTCGGGGAGGAGGGTGCCTGTTTCTTCTGTATTGGATGGTGCACCCAACCATTTTGTCGCAAAGTATACGTAGTCATACTCCCTCTGTTTTTTTTTTACTTTGCATATAAAATTTGGTCAAAGTCAAACTACACAAAGTTTGATCAAATCTATATAAAAAAAATGAACATCTACAATACTAGAACTATATAGTATGAAAATACGTTTCATGGTGTATCTGATAATATTGATTTCATATTGTGAATATTTATATTTTTTAATATAAAGTTAGTCAAACTCTACAAAGCTTGACTTTGACCAAATCTTATATGCGGACTAAAAAGAAACGGAGAGAGTACAAACTAACAAGATAAAAAAATGGCGTAGCCAAATTCCATGGAGATTACATGCGACAATTCAGGTCTCACATTCCGTAGTATTAGACAGCCATTCAAGTTAGTTAAATATAGCGTGAGCTATTGCCTCCAAATGGTTGCACATGTCGAGTATCCATGAAGATAATCTACAACAAACTTGAAAATCGTTTGTTTGTCACAAATATGATCATTAGGACAATTTCTACATAGTGCAAGATAAAGTACACGCCCCACATGGATTTGAGCTCTAAGTTGTCTATCAGTCCCGTGAGATAGTTCCCAAACTTATTCGAACACCGGTTGGCCGCGGTTATTGGAATTTACATATATTCCGCCATAGTAATGGCGCTAAAGGGCAAGATATGAACATGATGAATAGTTTCATCGTGATCACATAAGCAACATCTACCGTTCCAATCGTATTATGTCGAAAGCTTTTCAAATTACATTCGAATGAGTTTTAATGTATCAGGATTAAGGAAGTTTTGAGTCGAGAAGGACTAAATTATGATTGAATGACAGGAAAGGTTTATAACCCAAGTGTCACGTGGGGCCACGAAACGTTTCCATCACTTCCCCATGGTGGCAAGGGCAAACATACCCCTTCTAGGCTCCGTCATCGAGCCTATTGATTCACCTCCCCTCTGCCAGCCGCTTCAGTAGTCGGTGGCTGGGAGGGGACTCCTGGTGCCTCAGCTCTGACTAGTCATTTATGTCAGGGTTTTTTCAGCTTTGTCCAGATCCTCTCCAGCTTCCAACTCCACAAACTCCACGAATGCCTGAGCTCCGCAGAGTCAACTCTGAGAGGCTGAGCCTTCCCTACGTGTAAAAATGAGAAGCCGAGAAAGCCCGGCTTCTCAAAACCGGAGAGCGAGAGTTGTTCCTATATTTACACCATGATTGCCACTGCCAAAGAAAATGGCTTAGCACCATAACCTCGACTCATCGGTACTCTCGCAAAACTGGTATGCTATTCTACGGATGGCTCCCAAATGGGCTGGTTTTAGCTGGCCCAAAATACTGCCGAATAGGCCAAAAGGACTTTGCCAGGCCATCGCATGCTGGGAGAAAGTGCCGCTTGAGCCGAACATTCGCTGGTCACCAAGAGAAGTTGGAAGCTAGCGAATGAAGCCAGATTTCTGTGAATCAACATGTGGTTGAGTTGGTTAGGTGGACAGTGGTATCTCCAACCTACCAGGGTTCAAATCCTGGTGCTTGCATTATTCCTGGATTTATTTCAGGATTTCCGGCGATACGCTTTCAGTGGAAGGAGACGTTCCCGTCGACGACGAGGCGCCTACGGTGACTTCGTAAATCTCAAGATGATATGCCGGCTCAGTCTCTCGGAGGTGTTCATAGGGGTAGGGTGTGCGTGTGTGCGTTCATAGGGGTGAGTGTATGCGCGTGTATATGAGCGCTTGTGTCTGTACTGATGCTAAAAAAAGAGAAGCCAGATTTCAAATTTGGGGAAGTTGGGAGAGGTTCCGAGCATGCCCTTAGTTTTCGCAGGTGTGATGCTCAGACAAATGGTGGTGCTTTTTCTTCGAGTTGGCCTTCCAGACGCCGATCCTCCTCGAGCTCACCTGTCCGGATGGACGATCGACGGAGCTCCGGTGTAGATTCTTGCCGTCCACTTGGGACGATGAGATTATGGTTCTTTGTCATGCATGCACGATGGCGGGATTGGTGTCAGGTGCTTTGAATTGATTCAAGGGTTCAACGGCGACGACTACGGCTCCAATGCGTCGGTATTTAGGGGCACGTGCATGAAGACTTTCAAGGCTATCATCGATAAGGTCGTATGCCGGCTTCGGTACGGAGCAGCAATAGCGGCGCATCGGCGGCTCATTCCGATGGCAGTAATAGTTCTTCGATGCTGCAGAGACTTCGGTGTAACTTTTATTATTCCAAGGGTGCTTTATACTTCAGATGAATTTTTCTACTACCCTAAAAAGATTGTGGCGTTCCCGTTTAAATAAAACCCAAAGCAAAATTGATTGGAGCATAAAACACCATTTTTTTCAAAGCAAGCTGGAGAAATGGCTTACAACCGTCCGTCCACGACACCGATGTTGACTGCACATTTGTTAACATTCGCGTGATATCTATCACCCACAGGCTCACATCCGTCGTGGCAGCAAACAAGCCGTCGAACCGCCCTCGGAATGTCAGAAACCCCTACAAAGATACAGCGGGAATGTCCCAAGAAAATTTAAGAAACCCCCAAGGGACGGGCGCGCGGCGTCGTATAGCACCGAAACGCGCAGCGGCACGGGTCCGGTCCCGGCCGCGGCCGCAGACGCAAAGGCCGTGCGCGCAATCGGGCTGACGCCCAAGGGGCAACGGAGGGGGCAATACGGTCATCGCGGTTGCGTTGCATGGACGTACGCGGCTAACATGTGGGGGAGAGAGCTGACCGGAAAGGCAGAGATTAGTTTAGAGCCAAGAGGGTGGAGAGGGACCGCATAAAACAAGAAGGGAGCAGAGTCTGGTCTAGATGCACCGGCAAGATCACAGGGGAAGGAAAGTGGCCCGTCGGACGCCCTAAGGGTCGGGTCGGGTCTGGTCGGGCCAGCCGCCGGTGATGCACGGGTCGGGCACGGGAGGAGAGAAGAGACGTGCCGCTGCGTCTTTCGCCTCGGACCGGACCGGACCGAGATTGGCACAAGGCAAAGACATGTGTTTTGTTATTATAACCAGTTGTCTGTCAGTTCGTTGGGCAGCTGTGCGCCTGTGTGTCAGTTCGTTGGGTTGTTAACACCTGATAAGATCCTTCAACTGAATGTAGCTCAAATGATTAGGGTTTTCTTATGGTGGAACCAGCTCATCGGAGTTTAAGTGTGCTCGTATTATTTTTTTTAATTTACTTCGAGCTTTGCGATGCTTGTTCAGTGAGTGCAGACGTTTTCATCGATCTACGAAGGCGCATATGGTAGATTTTTCAATCTCGAGATCTTGTGCCGCCTTTGGAGGTGCTCGTGGGGTAGGTTATGTGTGCGTTCATCAAAAGATGAGTGTATGCACGTGTATGTGAACATCTGTATTGTAGTGTGCGAAAAAAGCACCTGATGAGATCCCGTGAATCAATCGCGGTATCTCCTGTAGCTTAGGTTACTCCGTTTTTTAGAGGAGGTGTTGGATACACGAGAGAGTGCGCGCGCCAATGGCGCAAGGGCAAGGTAGACAATGATATATCACACACAGCCTAGCCAGGTCAAGCCCGGTGGTTCACGTAGGCAGAACAAATCTGTCAGCGTCCGCACGTTTGAAGCCACACGCCACGCCCCCGTCCTTTGGCGCGTCTGCAAGGGCGATTCACCTGCGTTTCCGTCTGCCTTCGATGCCGTTGAGAGACAGCAAGCGGCTCTTGGGCGACACCAACCTCCGCCGGCCTGGAGGTCCACGAGCCGGCCAGCCTGCCTGCGCCGTGAGCCGGCCGGGAGGTCCACTAGCTAGAGACACACGTTTTGACGACTAGAAGAAACACAAACGTTTCTTTTCTCCAAAGACAAAAAAAAATGCATCACACTTGTGTTTCTCCCAGCTTGGGCACTGTGAGCACGGCGCTGGCAGGCAACGTTGGGGCGGAACGGAGGGAGGTGCGGTCTGGCAGCCCAAGCATTTAAGCTGGAACAAACGTGCCGAAGATTTGACTTTTCCCATTGGGTGGTACTGAAATAAATAGTCGGGTGCAAGCATATGATCTGCACACAGATTCAGGCACAGGGCAAGAAACTGATTCAGAACAAAATCACAAGGCACGGCGCAAGATCACAGAAAAGATCGCCGAATTGAGTTGGAAATCACACAAGGCACAGCGCAAGATCACAAAAAGATCGCCGATCGAGTTGGGATTGGAAATAACGTCCATTGACAAGTTGCCCTTGCTAGCCTCAGACTGGCTGGCATGCAGATGCAGCCCTGACAATGGGTAGAAAAGAGCTGCATTCCGAGCAGGGGATAAAGATATAAATCACATATCTATACCTTCTGTGATCTTCACAAGACTAGCTTCATACCAAGAAGAGCACCCAAGGGCCAAGGCTCATTTGCAACTGTGAGAATGCCGCAAACCACGTAACTATGCTGAGCCCACTGAAAACTGTAGGACGGGTCATTCCAGACGAATTTTGGACGAATGCTAAGTCACATGATATTAAGGCACGTGGACAAAATCAAAATCACAGAAATATTACACGAAAACAACCGTACGGGTCGCTAGCTCAGTAGTCCTGCCTCCTGCGGAAATGTCTGAGAATGAAACTGTCTGCGTACAAGGGGTACTTTTGTCTTATGAGACCCTTGATGCACTTCCAGAAAGAAAAATCGACCTGCTCGCCGTCCGTCCTAACTATGAACAAACACCTTGAGTTCTCGAATTCTGGATGCAACCCTAGCTGCAAAATCATATAGTACTAAACGTTAGTTGGTTCCCAGATGGACCAGATCAGAACCATAATTGACTCGGCAGAAAAATATTCGACTCAGAGCTAGGCATCTGGCAGCATATAAAAGCCAGACGAACACCTAAAATTCTCATTAAAATTTTGGAGGTCGGTATCAGAATAGATAAATTAATCATTCTGAAGTTTGCTGGCAACATGAGACTATCACTATAACACATCTGGACAGCAGAATGTCAAAGTGCAACTAGACATATATCTAGAAGGGTTGCAGAGAGTCCAAGCTCAAGACTCGGGACCAAGAAGACATATGGAGATGACAGATTACTTTCTCTGTCCTAGAAGTGCTAAGACAATGTTTTTCAAAAAGAAGAGCAAAGACAGTAACATCAGCAATTCGTTTCTTTCATTCGTTTTGAGTACGTAGCACGTACCGTGATGTAGTCGATACCACATCCAATTTTCTTCTTATATTGTGGATGATATGGAAGCAATCGTTCAAGTATGGCCTTTTCATGTTCAGGACTCAACCGCTCACCACTTGAGTACCTGCCACAGATATCACTTCCTATGTTATTCGAAATATAACTAGTATAATAAAAATATGCAAGCGAAGTTCATGCTTTCCTCTATAGAAAAATGAACACATAGAATATGATTAGACAAAAAAACTAAGATTAGTATCCTATGTATTTTATAGAGCCATGATCTCAGTTGGAGCCTACTGATTGTTGTGAGACCATGGGACTTGGGACCACATGACATCTTATAATCCTATAACCAAATGGTACAATGACAGTCGCTGACTTATTGAAGTTAATCAGTCAGAAGCCATAATAACTGACAACATATATATGTTTTAAACAACAAGGGCATTTCCTACTTCTTACAGTAACATACTGACAACATTAAATTGGTTATGCTAATCACTGGAAGCACTAGATATGTGCATCATGCTTGACTTAATTATATGCAAGGACTTGTATAGCAGGCCAAAAGTTTCTCAACACTCCCTTGATTTGTGATCAAATTTTGTCAAGTCTCATTTTTCAGTGTGATAGAATCCAGAAGGCATGTGAAACAAGGTAGATACGATTTTCCTGTTATTGCTAGTCCTTTGGGCGGATACATGATACCTTAGAAACATCACGTTCTAATTGGTTGTCCGCATAACTCCACGCAGGCATTAAGTGATGCAAGCACATGACACCATTTTTTTTTCAAATTGAGGAGCATAGCTCCGAATTTCCATGTGAACGTGAAAACTGATAATACAAAGTGGTGAGGGATCGACCTACAGAATCAATCAGGTTCCGCACATAACATAAGGCAAAACAACACAAACCCGAAAACATCAGGCGAAACTTAGGCACTTGGCCTCTGCAGCTTAAGGCCACATGATTGTTTGCATTGCAGATTGCAGTCTAGCCCTTATTTTTCCCAGCAAGGAAGGAACACACTTAGATTTTTAATATTGTTAGAGCATCTCCAACAGGCGCCCAAAAAGAGCTCCGCGCACTAAAATTTTGTTTTTTTTGGGCGCCGAACAGCTCCAGCGGATGCTGTAGCACTAAAAGTTCTTGGGCACGCGCTGAAAAACGCTATCGGCACGCAGCATATTTTGGGCTCCGGATTGCGCGCGCTTCACAATTTGCACCGTGTGCTTTTTGGGCGCGCGTTTTTGAGCGTCTGCTAAAGCAATGTTGGTCCAGGCGCATTAAAAGTGCTACAGTAACGCGCTATAACTTTTATTGGGCGTGAGATTTTTGTGCGGCCATTGGAGATGCTCTTAATACTTACTAGTCCGTCCCACAGGCCACAATATAAGGCGTTTTTGCAAGCTATGTTAGCTTGCAAAAACGTCTTATACTAAGGGACGGAGGGAGTACAAAATTTGTAAAAAGGTTTTGATGTTACAGAATTTTGCAAGCAGATAGGTATTAAGAATTGGTAATGTTTAATCATGCATCAGGTGGTAAGAAGTCGAACATGTTAAAAGCACGTGAGCATACATTATTAACGACTAAGTATTGTCAGTCTGCCTATGCCATCGCATTATATTCGTCACTAGTTTGAACTAGATTTGAACAAACTAATACAAACCCCAGCACCAGCAGAGTAATTAGCAATTTATTGTATCATTGTATGGTTTAGATTAGAACCATGTTGAGCCTGTGCCATTGGACATTGCCGCCATGACCATAGTCAAGGCAGACATGAAGATGAGAGTTCAGGGCAGCAGTGATTAGGGTGATGGACTGTCATGAAGGTCGACTGACTAGGGGCGCAACCAGGATGAAGTAATCCACACAAAAGGAAAGGGCTCATTGAGCTGGGTGTATTGTATGTGGACAGAGGGTCCATCTGTAAGCCTACGAGCGTGAATCATTATATGGGGTCTGAAAGAGCTGAATGACTGTGTCGAATGACGAAATGAAAATCTGAATTCTCACCCTGTTTTGTGAACTCTCAACCATTTCCAAGTCCTTCATCGCATGTGTCCATGAATTCTGATCCAACCAATCAGGATATCACAACCAACTTGCTCGACCAACCGATTAAACCGTTACATTCAACTGAGTCAATTCCTAGTAATCCCTTCCATCATCTTCTGTCCAGCACCAAACCAGCTATAGAATTGCTGCCATTCGCCTTGAACTAAGTTCTACTCCCTCCGTCCCAAAATAAGTGTCTCTACTATACATCTAGCACTATGGGCAGTCGGTCTAACTGTGCCTAAAACATTCAAACAATCCAGGATATATCTATTCACATTCCATGGGTGATAAGTTCAGTTCGCACACCATGTGTTTGATAAATTGCACCAGGTTACAGCAGTGCATTTACAGAGGGATTGACATATGATGTACAGGTGCTGCCATACTAAGATTAGTGCTGATTGAATTTACAGCAGCAAATGAAATTAGGACGAACAATAGACAAGAGGGTGAAGAGGGAAAAGCTGCCTACTTGCCGGAGTGGAGTATCATCCGCACGAAGCCGACGAGCGGCACGGTGTCCTCGAGGATGAGGTCCTCCCAGTCCACCCACTCCCTCTCGGGCCCCCTCCTCCTCCCCTCCTCGGGCGGCTCGTCGTCCACCGGAGAGCCCAGCGAGGCGTCCGCGTCGGCCTCCCGCTCCTCCGCGGCCGTCGTGGCGGCGGCCGGCCGGCGCAGCATGGCCGCCGGGTCGGGCGGGGCCGCGCCCGACCTCACCGCCACCCCGCGGGCGCGGCCGCGGCTCGCGAGGAGGGAGGCGCTGAACCCGGGGAGGAGGAGGAGGCGCAGGCAGGACACGGCGGGCACGGCCGCGGGCGCGGCCATGGAGCGCGCGGGCGACGGGGGGAACTGCATGTGCGTGCGGCGGCGAGGCGGTCAGAAGGGCTCGGTGTGGCGGCTTCGGGCGTCACCGCATGGTAGGACGGGCGCGGCGCGCCGTGGCGGGTGGCGGCCTCGCGCTGCGCGCGCGGCCGGAGGATGGTGGCGGCGCTGGTCGGGGCGCTTTGCCCACGGCGGGAGGGTGGGGCGTGGCGCGTTGGTGTCGTGGTGGTGGGTAGTGTGGCTGGGAAGGAGTGAGCCGCGATGGTGCATGGAGGGGAGTGGATAGGTCTCGCCAGTCGCCGCTGTGCTGTGCCGGGGTTTCGGCCTCGTTGGCGTTTTTGTTTCCCAGAGTTTTGTGCCGTGCAAGTGCAACGGTGAGGGCCGAGGGGAAAAGGGCCGGAGATACTTCGGATTTTCGTGAAAGGAGACGTTTTCGTCAACGATGAGACGTCTACAATGACTTTGTAAATCTTAAGATGAAATGTCGACTCAGTTTCTTAAAAATGCTCACAGGGATGGAGTGTATGTGTGTGCGTTCATAGAGGTGAATGTATGTGCATATGTATGAGTGCTTGAGTATGTACTGTGTTAAAAAAAAGGCTCGAGATACTTCGGCTGGTGCGGATAGGATTCGACTTTCATGCCTTTTTCTTTTGGTTTTCAGTTTTCTAGATGTTTCTTTATCGGTTTTTCGGAGTTTTAAAGTTTTTTTCTGCTTTTAATACTGGTCTACTTTTTGCAATACACATCGTATAGACCCGGAACATTTTTTGACGCATGTTGAATATTTTTTAAATACATGATGAACAGTTTTGGGATACGTGTTATATAAATACATGTGGAAATTTTTCTTAAATGATACCAAGCATTTTTTTACAGTGTATAAATATAATTCTTAAATGCCATGTACATTTTTTTGAATGATGTGAAACTCTTTTTGAATTAAATGAACATTTATTTACCTTGTATAAACTTTTTATAAAATTGTAGCGACATATTTTTGTAGCACCTGAACATTTCTAAATGTAACATACAATTTTTTTGAATGATATTAACATTTTTTCATATTTTTGCGAACTTAATTTTACAACGCACTAACATTTTTCAATGTACGGTTAACGTTTTTAAAAATTTAAATTGTAATATTTAGTTTAATTTTGAAAATCTTTATCTTTATTTAATAATAAAGCATCAACCGCTTCTACCCACTCACCATCACGGCATTTTGCAAAAAAAAAGTCCGTGTACTTTTTCATAATGAACTTGTTGTCTCTTTTTAGGTGGATCTGGGAAAACACTTCATTTTTACACAAAAACAAACCTTGGATCTGTCAGAATTCCGTCCACGATCCTTTATTTAGTTGGCTGAAATTTAAAAAACGTGAATTCTTCTTATCCAACCGCTCCAACTCTGTCCTGCGCCGTCGGCAGCCCTCTTCGGCCTCCGCTGGTCCTAGCTCTGCAGGACGTCCGGCACGGCGACGCCCTTGTCGGCGGCGAAGATGGCTACGATGCATCCAAACACTTCCACCAACCACCGGGAACCATCGCATGCACCATCGGCCCGTCGTGCTCCTCTAGACTGCCACATCCTATTCTTACCACAACTACGACCTCGCCCCTGCTTGCATCTTGCACCGACTAGCCACGAGGACAAAAGCGGCACCACCGCCCTCCTGCTCCTGCTGGCAACCGCGGCCTTCGGCCTCTAGCTGCAGCAACACTGCATCCCCCTGCAGTGGCCTTGCTGTCTCATCTCCTTTCTCCAATGTTTGGGTGTGATGCTAGCATGATGTGTGTGTTGATGGATCTGATGCAGACCGACGTGAATTAATTGTTTAGTTTGACTTTTGTGAATTTGTACCTGAAAATTCAGGTAAGTGCAATGCATTGATAATAGCTAGGGAAAGTGCTTTCCGAATTGCATCCTCATGGTTTTGACAAACCAGGTCATCAAGCTAGCTATTGTACTGCATCTCTATTTTAGGTCAGTTGGTAATCAGGATTCAGGATACTCATCAATGTATCATCCCGAAATGTGGGACAGATGGGATTGCAACCGAGAGTCTGGCATCCGCACACCATTGCGCCTGCACGGCACCGCGATGGACCTGCCAGCACTGGCCAAGCCGACATTGGGCAGTGACGGAGTCTACAGAGTTTACCAATTACTCCCTCCGTTTTAAAATATAAGAACTTTTTAACACTAGTGTAGTTGAAAGTGCAACTATCCCTAGGTGGTTTTGGTAATTCATAACAACATATAGCTCATTGAGCTAATACTATTCCAAGATGATTATTTCAGGAAAGCTCAATGATTGGCATGGCATGGATGTGAAAGTGGAACCCTCAAAATGCTAAGGACAAAGCATTGGCTCAAGCTCAAAAGCTCAAGACTCTTCATTTTATATTTTAGTGATCCAAGATCACATTGAGTCCATAGGAAAAGCCAATACCATCAAGGAGGGATGAGGTGTTGCTTAATGAGCCTCTTGCTTCATGTGCTTAGTGATATGCTCCAAAACCCTCAACTACTTTCCCATATCCTTATATGACCTAAACCCTAAGCCAAACTCGGTCCTACGGATTCTTCCTATCCGGCGCCACCGAGTTTCACTTGTCATTAGCCACTGCCAAACCCTAGCAATTCGGTCCTACCGATAGGGATCTCGGTCTCACCGAGATGTGGTTGCAAACTCTCTGTTTCCCTTTCGTAACTTTTCGGTCCCACTGAAAGAGCGAATCGGTCCCACCGAGATTGCAATGTAAACTCAGTGTTTCCCCTTTGGAACTTTTTGGTCTCACCGAAAGAGCAAATCGGTCCCACCGAGTTTGCCTGACCAACTCTCTGGTTAGCTAATTACCAAATTCGGTCTCACCGAGTTTGTGTAATCGGTCTCACCGAGATTACGTTATGCCCAAACCCTAACCATATCGGTCCTACCGAGTTGCATGTCAGTCCCACCGAAAATCACTAATGGTCACTAGGTTTACATTTTCGGTCCGACCGAGCTTATTGATTCGGTCCCACCGAGATTGGAAAACTGTGTAACGGTTGGATTTTGTGTGGAGGCTATATATACCCGTCCACCTTCTTCTCATTTAATGAGAGAGCCATCAGAACACACACACCATTCCAACTCATATGTTCTGAGAAAGAACCACCTACTCATGTGTTGAGACCAAGACATTCCATTCCTACCATATGAATATTGATCTCTAGCCTTCCCAAGTTGCTTTCCACTCAAACCCTCTTTCCACCAAATCCAAATCCTATGAGAGAGAGTTGAGTGTTGGGGAGACTATCATTTGAAGCACAAGAGCAAGGAGTTCATTACCTACACACCATTTGTTACTTCTTGGAGAGTGGTGTCTCCTAGATTGGCTAGGTGTCACTTGGGAGCCTCCGACAAGATTGTGGAGTTGAATCAAGGAGTTTGTAAGGGCAAGGAGATCGCCTACTTCGTGAAGATCTACTGCTAGTGAGGCAAGTCCTGTGTGGGCGATGGCCATGGTGGGATAGGCAAGGTTGCTTCTTCGTGGACCCTTTGTGGGTGGTTGCTTCTTCGTGGACCCTTCGTGGGTGGAGCCCTGTGTGGACTCGCGCAACCATTACCCTTGGGTGGAGCCCTGTGTGGACTCGCGCAACCGTTACCCTTCGTGAGTTGAAGTCTCCATCAACGTGGATGTAGGATAGCACCACCTATCCGAACCACAGGAAAAACATCCATGTCTCCAATAGCGTTTGAATTCTCCAAACCCTTCCCTTTACATTCTTGCAAGTTACATGCTTTACTTTCCGCTGCCTATATACTCTTTGCATGCTTGCTTGAATTATGTGATGATTGCTTGACTTGTCCTAAATTAGCTAAAATCTGCCAAGAACTAAAATTGGGAAAATGTTAAGTTTTTATTTGGTCAAGTAGTCTAATCACCCCCCCCCCTCTAGACATACTTTCGATCCTACAAGTGGTATCAGAGCTTTGGTCTCCATTTGCTTGATCTCCATAGATTTTGATGGTCATAGCCTTGGTTTCACAACCTAGGAGAGTATGGCGTCTAGCGAGGGAAGTTATCACCGTAGAGGTCCTTACTTTGATGGTACTAATTTTGCTAGTTGGAAGCATAAAATGAAAATGCATATTCTTGGACATAACCCCACCGTTTGGGCTATTGTGTGTGTTGGTTTGCAAGATGACTTCTTTGATGGGAGAGAACCGAACCGTGAAGCTACCGCGGATGAGTTGAAGATGTTGCAATACAATGCTCAAGCTTGTGATATTCTCTTCAATGGATTGTGCCCCGAAGAATTCAACAAAATCAGCCGCATTGAGAATGCAAAGGAAATTTGGGACACTTTGATTGATATGCACGAAGGTACCGACTCTGTCAAGGAATCCAAGTTGGATGTGCTTCAAAGCCAACTTGATAAGTTCAAGATGAAGGATGGTGAAGGTGTCGCCGAAATGTACTCTAGGCTTGCTCTCATCACAAATGAGATTGCCGGCTTAGGAAGTGAAGAGATGACCAACAAATTCATCATCAAGAAGATTCTAAGAGCCTTGGATGGAAAATATGATACCGTGTGCACATTGATCCAAATGATGCCCAATTACAAAGATCTCAATCCAACGGAAGTGATTGGAAGAATTGTTGCTCATGAGATGTCACTTAAGGATAAAGAGGAACTTCACAATAAATCAAGTGGTGCCTATAAAGCCTCATGTGAAGCCCCTACATCATCAAGTGAGAAACAAGACTTCAATGAAGAATTGAGCTTAATGGTGAAGAACTTCAACAAGTTCTACAAGAGTAGAAGCAAAGATAGAAGCTCCAAGTCAAGGTCCTACAATGATAAAAGATCTTCTAGTCGAGAGCGAAACTGCTACAATTGTGGAAGACCCGGACACTATTCCAATGAGTGTACGGCTCCCTACAAGAGAAGAGAAGATTCTCCAAAAGGAAGAAGCAAAGGATCACCACCAAGAGAGAGAAGGAGTAGAGATGATCGTTATGAACGAAGATACTCACGGAGAGGCAAGGATTCGGAAAGGAAGGAAAAATCATCAAGGAGCTACACAAGACGAAGACATCAAGCTCATGTTGGTGAATGGGTATCCGGCTCCAACTCCGACAGCCACTCCGAGAGAAGTTATTACTCTGGCTCCGAAGATACTCAAGATGAAGGTGTTGCCGGTCTAGCACTTGTGTCAACCAACTCCTACGACATATTTGACTCACCAAATGAAGGAATTGGAAGATGCTTCATGGCCAAAGGTCCTAAGGTAACACACCCCGAGTATGTTGATTTCAATAGTGATGATGATGACTTGTTAGGTGATGATTTGCTTGGTGACAACTCTAGTGATGAATACTATGATGAAATGTCAATTAAACATGCTAATCAAGATAAAACGAATGACAATGATAAGGAGAAGATTGAGGCCCTAACTAAAGAACTAAACACTCTTAAGTTAGCTCATGAAACCATCTTCGAAGATCATCGAGAACTTTTAAGAGCTCATGAGAAATTACGCTTTGAGAAGCTCAATCTTGAGCAAGAGCATGAGTTCTTAAAAGCAATCAATGATGATCTCTGCAAGAAAAGTTCTTCTTACATTGCTAAGTGTTTACTCTTATCTACTTACATGCCTCAAGTCAAGTCTAGTAACAAGAAAGATTCTTCCTCTAGCAGTAACAATGATCATGTTAAATCCAATATTGTTGCTTCTAGTAGTTCTCTTGATTCCACTAATGATTCTCTTAGCCAAGTTACACTTGAGCAAGAAAATAGCTTATTGAAGGGAATTATAGAGAAAGGAGTGTACAAAAGCCTTGCCGGGAGTAAGCAATTTGAGGAAATTGTGCGCAAGCAAGGAATGCACTGGAAGAATCAAGGTGTTGGTTTTGAATGAAAGTTCAATGCCAATGGAGTTGAGTGGGAAGAAGATCAATACCCCAAGACAAAGTTTGTCCCTCAACAAGAGAAGTATGCTTCTTTCAAGGGGACACAAGCTCAAGATGATCTTCCACCACAAGACTACGAGCAAAAAGGCAAGGACAAGCTTCAAGAGGAAATTGATGCATTTGAAGAAGCTCCAAAGACCTTAGTCAAGTGGATTCCCAAGACTACTTCAAGCTCCACTTCATCAAGTATGACTACAACTCCAGGGATTCCCATCAAGATGATGTGGATCCAAAAGAAGAAGAACTAGAGAGTTCTTGAGGGTGACTCCGCCAAGATACTTCACTCTTATCATTTTGGCAAGAACAAGTGCAATCAACTTCCACATCTTGCACTAGTTCAAGGAGTCACAAACCCTCTTGTTGGTAAGACAAGGAACAAGGTAACCTAAAAGTTTTCATGGACATCATCTTTTGTGTGCATCACTCTATGTCTATGGATATCCTTGCTTGTTCCTTGTGGGACTAACCCATGTAGGTATTGAAAGTGCAATTCACTCAAATGGATAGCTCCAAGAGATCTACATCAACATTGAGCATCCACATCTTCAATATCTACATGAAGTCATCATCGACAAAACCCAAGGTTAGTTCATCCCTCTTAGGGGGGATATCACATCTAGGGGGAGCTTTACTCTAAGACTTGAGCTAAAGCAACTCTAAAGATGTGAACAAAACAATGCTTTATGTAAAAGTGGTAACCCCACTTGAGCTTAAACGATGAGTATGACCTATGATCAAGTGCTCTCACTTGACTCCTAAGTCAATATACTCATATATAGATGACCTAGTCATCGCAAATTGCTTGATAGATGCTAGAATTGGTTGTGCATGCCTTGTCACATATTTCATTTGCCATCTTATTGTGTGAGCATGCTGGTTGCACATTTTACTCATTCGAGGACATCCACTTGTTGTTTTGATTGTTTGGTTTTATCTTCTTTTGCCAAGTGGATGGACAAGAATGCCTAAGAACCTCCTCTAGCTATCTATGCTCTTCTCGTCTCAAACTCTATTCATGCTGCATCACAAAATTTGATCAAGTCAGATTCGAACCACTCTGTGTGAGGAGCGCTCGGAGTCCCCGATTCGTCATAGACTTAAACTTCCAAAACCTCTTTATGATTCTCGGTCTGACCGATACAACACTTTTGGTCCTACCGAGATCATTAAGTTGATCTAGGTTTTCGATCTTGGTGCAACCGATTTGAACCTTTCGGTCACACCGAGTTTCAGTAACTGCTTGCAGTTATGAATCTCGGTGCCACCGAGTTGTTCCACTCAGTCACACCGACAGGGTCGGGCTATATATAGTCACGGGCAAAATTTTGGAAATTTCTCCGAACCCCTTCGCCCGCGCGATAGCCTGCTCTGCCCTCGTGGTCTCCGGATCGTCTTCTCGCCGCCAGCAGCCTCCAGTCGCTGGTCTCCGTCGCCGTCAACGGGAATTCTGCCCCGCCGTTGCCGCCGTAGCAAGTCCCCGCCGAACTAGGGTATGGACTTGATCTTTGTGCTATTCCTCAATCTGATTCCTAGCACATTGTGATCATATTGATTCTTGCCACGTTTGAGAAACTTCTATCCAGTCAAAACGCCCGTAGATTAGGTTTGATTCGAAAATTCTAGGTTTAGGTTTCCGCCGAAACCATCTCGGACCCACCGAGTTTAAAAACTCGGTCCCACCGATTTGGCTTATGCCATTGCACAAGTGAGACTCGGTCTGACCGAGAATTACTTATCGGTGTGACCGATTTTTGAACTCAGTGAAACCCTAGCAGTCTCGGTGCCACCGAACTGTGACTCGGTCCTACCGAGTTCACTAGTTTAGGTTCCAAAACTGCTTCGGTATCACCGAGTTTGAAAATCGGTAGATCCGAGATGATTTCAGTGGGAAACTAAAACTAAGTTTTTGGATCATTCTTTTGCAAAAATATCTGCATTTTGTGATGCTCATCTTTTCTATCTCTTCTATAATCTATTCACAGGGTCAGCAGTCAGTTTGCAGCATGTCTGATCAAAGTGATAGCCAAAACATGCCAGAGCAGCAAGTAGTGATGAGTGAGGGCACTAGTCCCTCAAGTTCTTCTGATGAAGGCAGCAGGAGCACTCCTAGAAACTTGCCAAAGGCTGCCACGAGACAAAGGAAGAAGAAAACTTCAGACTCTGAAGATGAGGACTATGTGGCAGAGGAAGAGGCCACTTCCAAGAGAATTGAGCCAGCTCAAGGCACTAAGCCAGGCCTGAAAATCAAAAGGCCAGCAGGCAGGCAACCAATGTCAAAGGTCAGAATGTCAACTAAGAAGCCCATAGAGCCAGTTGCAGCTGAGGGCAAGAAAAGGAAGGCAAGGGTAAAGAAGACTGTTGCTAGAGTACTTGGCAAAGCTTCCATCATGGAAGAGGAAGAGGAAGAAGAGGCAGCTGCACCAGCGCCCAAGGCACCCAAACTAATGGGTGATGCCATAAGGTCAGGGGCTACTGCATCTAAGCCCAAAGCTGCCTCCAAGCCAAAACCAAAGAGGAATACAAGGAGCATTCCTGCAGCTGAAAAGAACAAGGCCCCAGTGCCTGAGACTGTTGCTGAAGAAGAAGAAGAAAATGTCCTAAGGAAGCTAAAGCCCAAGATCCCAGACCACAATGGTGCTCATCCTGTGGCTGAGGATATGAAGCTCAGGAGAGATTCAGGGCTGAGGAAATGGAGAGAAGCAGACACATATGCTTCAAGGAGAAGGACATCAGTGGACTACATGTTTCACACCAAGGAGCAGCAGGATTTCTATGAGACTGTTTTGCTAGATAAGAAGTCAATTGTCTGTGACATGAGATGGGTTGACTGGACCTATAGGAGAGGAGAGGCAGGACTACCACTCATACCTTTGCCAGAGTGCCACAAGGCCCGAGGTCATCTGCCGTGCCAGTTGCTGACACCAGAGCCACCACTTCAGCACCAGCTATAGCCTCAGTTCCACCAGCTCCAGCATCTACTTCAGCTCCAACTCCAGCGACTACTTCAGCATCTACAGAAGCCTTCGTCCTTGGAGTGATCCGGACTCCACCACCGCCTGAAGATCAAGCCTGAGCGTCGATTTAGCACTATGCATCTTCTAGGAACTTTTTGGTAACTTGTTGCCAAAGGGGGAGAAGATGTATAGATCATAGGCTTCGAGAGAGAGAGAGAGTGTGTGTGTTGCTTTCCTCTCTTGCTTTATTTGGTGGTTTTTCGAACTTGTTTGCTTTTGAGTGCTTGAGATACTACGTTATTATTCGTGAGACATTGATGATCATGTGTTTGATCATAAGCTACACTTAATGCTTGCTTAATGCTATTATCTTATCTATCTTGTGATCATTCATTATTCTTGGTGATGAGTGCATGTATTTAATTCTTATCATTTTGAGCGCTCCACCAAGATGTATGTGACATGGAAGAGTAACCCATGACTCTAACTCTTTGTGCATTTGCAGTCCAAAGCAAATCTTAAATATGCACACATTTAGGGGGAGCTCTTACTTATCACATACTTCTCAAAGCGATGATATATTTCATGCTCATTATCTTTTGTCGAAGCTTTGATCTATATGTTGTCATCAATTACCAAAAAGGGGGAGATTGAAAGTGCAACTATCCCTAGGTGGTTTTGGTAATTCATAACAACATATAGCTCATTGAGTTAATACTATTCCAAGATGATTATTTCAGGAAAGCTCAATGATTGGCATGGCATGGATGTGAAAGTGGAACCCTCAAAATGCTAAGGACAAAGGATTGGCTCAAGCTCAAAAGCTCAAGACTCTTCATTTTTATATTTTAGTGATCCAAGATCACATTGAGTCCATAGGAAAAGCCAATACTATCAAGGAGGGATGAAGTGTTGCTTAATGAGCCTCTTGCTTCATGTGCTTAGTGATATGCTCCAAAACCCTCAACTACTTTCCCATATCCACATATGACCTAAACCCTAAGCCAAACTCGGTCCTACCGATTCTTCCTATCTGGCGCCACCGAGTTTCACTTGTCATTAGCCACTGCCAAACCCTAGCAATTCGGTCCTACCGATAGGGATCTCGGTCTCACCGAGATGGGGTTGCAAACTCTCTATTTCCCTTTCGTAACTTTTCGGTCCCACCGAAAGAGCGAATCGGTCCCACCGAGATTGCAATGTAAACTCAGTGTTTCCCCTTTGTAACTTTTCGGTCTCGCCGAAAGAGCAAATCAGTCCCACCGAGTTTGCCTGACCAACTCTCTGGTTAGCTAATTACCAAATTTGGTCTCACCGAGTTTGTGTAATCGGTCTCACCTAGATTACGTTATGCCCAAACCCTAACCATATCGGTCCTACCGAGTTGCATGTCAGTCCCACCGAAAATCACTAACGGTCACTAGGTTTACATTTTCGGTCCGACCGAGCTTATTGATTCAGTCCCACCGAGATTAGAAAACTGTGTAACGGTTGGATTTTGTGTGGATGCTATATATACCCCTCCACCTTCTTCTCATTCAATGAGAGAGCCATCAGAACACACACACCATTCCAACTCATATGTTCTGAGAAAGAACCACCTACTCATGTGTTGAGACCAAGACATTCCATTCCTACCATATGAATCTTGATCTCTAGCCTTCCCAAGTTACTTTCCACTCAAACCATCTTTCCACCAAATCCAAATCCTATGAGAGAGAGTTGAGTGTTGGGGAGACTATCATTTGAAGCACAAGAGCAAGGAGTTCATTACCTACACACCATTTGTTACTTCTTGGAGAGTGGTGTCTCCTAGATTGGCTAGGTGTCACTTGGGAGCCTCCGACAAGATTGTGGAGTTGAACCAAGGAGTTTGTAAGGGCAAGGAGATCGCCTACTTCGTGAAGATCTACCGCTAGTGAGGCAAGTCCTGTGTGGGCGATGGCCATGGTGGGATAGGCAAGGTTGCTTCTTCGTGGACCCTTTGTGGGTGGTTGCTTCTTCGTGGACCCTTCGTGGGTGGAGCCCTGTGTGGACTTGCGCAACCATTACCCTTGGGTGGAGCCCTGTGTGGACTCGCGCAACCGTTACCCTTCATGGGTTGAAGTCTCCATCAACGTGGATGTAGGATAGCACCACCTATCCGAACCACGGGGAAAACATCTGTGTCTCCAATAGCGTTTGAATTCTCCAAACCCTTCCCTTTACATTCTTGCAAGTTGCATGCTTTACTTTCCGCTGCCTATATACTCTTTGCATGCTTGCTTGAATTATGTGATGATTGCTTGACTTGTCCTAAATTAGCTAAAATCTGCCAAGAACTAAAATTGGAAAAAGGTTAAGTTTTTATTTGGTCAAGTAGTCTAATCACCCCCCCCCCTCTAGACATACTTTCGATCCTACAGTAGTGTTAAAAACGTTGTTATATTTTGGGACGGAGGGAGTAGATGGTTAGGCCATTACTTTACTTGATGGAGATCGAAGTACTAATGGTTATATTTGTGGTTACAATTTGTTATAAGTAATATTGATCTGCAACCATTCTCTTTATCATGAGAATCATGTATTTCTTCATCAACAATATGGTCGATCATTTTTTGAATTTGATGTAGTCATCAATTTGATCTGAATGGTAGCTTACTCTTGCCCTTTTTTCACTGTCAACATTCTTTAAATTACATGTCTTTCTTCTGAACCTGATTTACATGAACAGAGCAAGGTAAGCAGACCTACTTAAGTTCATCTTCTTTGATTGCAGATGGAGCAGACCATGTTCTAGGGCTCATGGCTGGCCTTGGTACCTCATCAACCATCACTGGTTTGGTGTCCGGCAAGCCATGACGTCTTCAAGTTTGAGGCTAAACAAAAGTGCCTCTTTCTAGATGTTTAGAAATTGACAATTCAAAAACATGATTGACCATCGTCTAGAAGCCCCCAAACCAGATCAAGGTCGCCAAATTGGAACTGAAAAAAATGATGCTAAAGAAATAAGGCGTTATTTGTATCCCTTCTTGGGCAGAGGATCAGTACAAGGAAGACATGCATGAACAAAGTGACTGGTCTAAATGATTAAATTTCCACATCATATATAATTTATTGTGTTTTTCTTCTCACTCTTTTGTTACTTTTTCTATACAACTTTCATGTCTGAAGAGAACTAACCATGTACTTCATTTTGTTTGTGTATTATTGTGCTATGGATGTATGCTATTTTTATTCTCCTGTTGCAACACACGGATATTTTTGCTATTATATATAAAACAGAATTAATAAAGAAGCAGAGAAGAAAAAATGCAGGAAACTACTTAGGTCGGTCCGATAGTAGCGACGGGTGGCACCTCTTGAAGCGCCTAGCGACGGGTGGCACCTCTTGAAGCGCCATTTCCTATTCGACGCTCGCTGCATAAAAGTGTCATCCCTTCGCACAGGGATGAGCGAACGAGCGACGGAGTGGGCTAGCCCATTAGTGTAGGGTCTTTTTTGGTTTTCTACCAGACATTTTCTCTTTGTTTCTGTTAATTTTTATGGGTTTTTTCGTTTTACCTATTTTTCTTAAATTTGCCATTTTCAAAAATACTCAGCACCTTCAATTTTTATGTTTAGAAATTTTAAAAAATCACTTTTTCAAAAAATCATTGGATTATTTGTCCATGTTTCCAAAAATTGTCACGTAATTAAAAATGGTTTGGAATTTCAAATTTTTGTTCATGTTTTTGAAAAACTATTTGTGCTTTGAAACAAATGTTCAGTATTTCAACAATTGCACACTTTTTCCAAAAAAATCTTCAAAATTTGTTTAGAAATTGAAAAAGGTTTGAAATATTTCGAACAGGTGGGGCTAGGATTCTGCCCGGCAAGAGGCTGGCATGGAATCTGGTGGACGCATTTTGGGCTAGACTGATGTCGATAATAGCATAGCTCGTCCTCTGGTTTCGCAGGCCTAGGCTACGAGCCACCCTAGGCTCCACCGGAGCTATATCTAGCCTACCACGAGACAGTCTACAAAATAACAATTAAGGGTTATCTCTTGCAAATGTCACTCCAACCTTGTTAAGCGTTGACAAGTGGCGCACATGTAATGTGTCGCTTGTCGCAACCTGTGAGGTTTTTTTTTCGTTAATTTAAAATGTTTTATCTCTTGAACTTTTCATCCCTATTACGAACTATTTTCACCCTTGAATTTCTCATGGTGAGATTCTCAAAACTAGATCCCATATTAATAGATTTTGACAAACTTTTTTGTCATGAAAAAACAAACAAAACAGAAATGGTAAAAAAGAAAACCGAAAGCCGGCAACCGAAAAAATTGAATGACAAAAAAAGGGAGTCGAAAGCACAATTTTTTACTCGAGAAGCACAGTCCATGTAAGCAAGTCCGTCCTCATGAGAAGTAAATATATGCTACTCGAGGAAGTATAGATCCTTTCCCTTTCCGAGAAGCATAGTTATGCTATTCGTGAAAATAAATTTATGCCTTCATGAGAAGCAAATATGTGTTTCCCATGGAAGCACGAATTATTTTTACTTTCCAAGGTACTTCTCACGGAAGCAAATCGGTGCCTCCACAAAAAACAAATATGTGCTTCTCGTGAAAGCACATATTTTTTTATTTTTCGAGAAGCACAATTATATTTCTTGAGTAAGCAAATCTGTGCCTCTATATGAAGAAAATTCTTCTCATGAAAGCATAAAAAAATCCACAAATAAAAAACCATGAAAAACAATATTCTAAGACCTAGGGAAAACTGGCGAGAATTGAAAAGTAAAAAAAAAAACAAAATACCCCACCTAAACCCCGAAAATGCATACAGAAAATTAAAAAAAAATCCAGAAGTAGCACTCGCACGCAACATGTGGTGGTGGTGGGACGCCACTTGGCATACTCACAGGCACCGAAAATGACCCTTGAAGATCCCCCGTAAGGGGTAACCTCCAGTTAGTTGCTCTCGATGATCTGCCTCACATGCGATCTCCAGATGAGCCGGCTCAGTATACGTTTCGAGTAGCGGGTTTTAGGAAACTTTGGTTTCTACGTGTCTTTATCAGGTTCTTTTGGTTTTTTTAATACATGGCTACTTCTTTTAATATGCATAACATATTTTGTATTTATCTAGAATTTTTTTGATACACGTTGAACATTTTTTACATACATGATGCACATTTTTTAATATGTATTAACTATTTTATAAATACATCTGGAACATTTTCTTGAATGATACTGGACATTTTTTTTACATTGCATAAATATTCTTTCAAATGGCATGCACATTTTCTGAATGATACTCCTCCTAAACTATTTTTTGAATTACATAATCATTTTTTACACTGTGTAATTTTTTTTATAAAATGTCAGATACTTTTTTTGTTGCACATGAACATTTTTTAAATGTCACAAATAATTTTTTGGCATGCCATAAAAAATTCATAGTTCGGCGAACTAATTTTTACAATGCACGCATTCTTTAAAAATATAAAAAGTAAAAAATGAATAAATGAAAGAAGCTAATTGGGTCGGCCTAATAGTACCAACCGGGGCGCCCATTTTGGCAAATTTCCTATTCAACACTTGTTGCGTCAAAGTGACGAGCGAGCACCGGAGTGGGCCGGCACATTAGTTTAGGTTTTGTTTGATGGATTTCTACAGGTATTTTTTTATGCTGCTTTCTTTTACTTTTTATAGTTTATTTTTTCCCTTTTTTCATAAATTTGTAATTTTCAAAAAATACTCATAATCTGAAAAGCAATTTTATTTACAATGCAAGTCTCTTTTTTACCCTTTACAAATTGTACGAAAGGTTGTCTTAACTACAATGATATTATTTCAATACCAAGTATATATTAGATACATATCATCAATATTTTATTGAACCCACTGTAATATGATACACACGTTTGACAGAAAAATGAATAAAAAAGAGTGTCAATTATGAGGTACCAACCTCCTAATAAACATCTCGTGTACTTCAGATTTTTCTATTTGCATATATTTAATCGTAACGATCACTGTGAAGGTATATTTGTATACCAACGCTTAAAGGTATTTATTATGATAGTTAATGACACATACATACATATACACCACATTAATACAAGACTCACAAATAGTCCAAGAAGACATGCAATTTTCTCATTTGTTATTTGATCACATTTAAGTCGAAATTATTCAAATATGTTTTAATTCATATTTTATTGAGAAATATAACTTTTGTTACAATATATTGTTAACATTTACGATAATAATTACCTATGATCATAAGTTTGAAAAAAATGAATTATAAACAACTATTGAAGTTTAGTATAGATAGTGATATTTATTAGACTAGACCCAATATTTGTTGGACAGCTCCTCGGGGCGAAGTTTGTTATATAGATGTTATGGGCAAAGTCATAGTATTCAACCTCTTCGAACATGATTGAAGGCTAATATGTGAACCCGGTTGGGGGAGAAAAAGAGTTGGTGGTGGAACAGGGTTCAATGCCCACCTCCCTGTTATGAGGAATTCCATTTCAGCAAATTTGATCGGCTCCACAGAACATGGATATCTCTAATTGAGAATGAGTTAGAGAACATGAGTTGGTTTCTATCTTCTAGCGTGAGTGGTCAGCGTTGTTTCAAGGTGAGAGGGGTGGATGGAAAGAAGATATACTTGTTGTCTCCGAATGGTGAAAATAAAGGGGACAATCAAAAGGTTGCTAATAAGATTATTCACCCCCTTCCAGCAATCCGGTAAGGAAATATTTATGTTCATGATTTGGATTATGGTACATCAGAGTCCCTTCTTTCAATGCCATTCATGGCAGTGTCACAGTTTTGGATCCATTTTGAGTGCTTGGAGTTGGTGAGTCGCTTTGTGTTTCTTTTCTATTCTACATGATTGTGCAAATTATCCTTGTTGATTTATATGATTAATTTTCTCGTAGTTTCAGTAGGGATATGCTTAAATTATATCCCTGAAGCCCCATCACTCCACTTCTTGTGTTTTTTCTCCGTTTTCTAGACCATCACATTCACATTTGTTGTTCCACCCTTAGTTGTTGCCACTCCAGTTCTCAGCCTTTAGCCCCGGACTACCAGTTTGAAAACTTGTAGTTGTTTGTGATGAGGGAGTAAATGGAAAGAAGTATAGTGCATTGTGAGTTGCCTTCTTTGGCGTTTATGTCTCTCCGGAAGCTTGCTCAATTTTGTATTTCCTCTCACATGATTATCAACTGTGCCTAGCCCTTGAAGTTTATGATCACTGTCTCACTATTGATATCTGAATTGGCCTTAGTATTCTCATTTGCTTCCCTTCTCTCCAGCTAGTCATGCCCTCGATTGTTTGGAGGCAACACGCATATGTGCCTCAGTCATGAATATTTTTCTTGGAAATATTTAGTCAGGCATTCTGGTGACATTTCTGAACCTCGGTCCTATTCTCTTGTATCCTTAATCTTATTGATTATTTCTTGGACATGCTAGTAATTGCTAGAAACCTAGTCTCTATTAAATAGTTGTTGAAAGACTCAAAAATAGTAGTATTACAAAAAATTTATTGCATCGTGCAACTGCTATAGAATTATGCACTTATTGGGGAGGCAGAGAACGAATGGCAGATCATTGCATGCCGTAGTGGTGAGAAAATTGGAGACACTTGAGTGAGTTTGAGTGCTCCTCTCCTCTTCCTTTTATAATGTGAGCAAGGGGTGGAGGAAGGGCAAAGGCAACCCGCCAAAGGTGGAAGAAAAGCCCCAGGGGGGGGGGGGGCTTTTCCACCCTTGGTCGGCCAAGCTAGGAGCTCCCTCACGAGGTCCCGACCTCCCCCAAACCATGCTCCACTATCATTGGGATGAATCCCCAAAGGGGGGACTTTACCAAATCAAAAGCCATCAAAAGGGGGTTGCCCCCTAAAAGGGGCTTTACCAAAAAGCACTCCCCCGAATTGTGGGATCTAGTCCCCTCACGATGGGACAAGATGTTTTTTGCGAACGTTCTCTCTAGAAAAATTCTAGAAGGTCTAGAACATTTCCACACTCTCTAAAATAATCATGGGATGCTCCAAAACATTTCTGGTCTGATGGTTTTACTCCGAAACACTTATAGTTTACTCTCCGGAACTCTTTTGTTGTCTCCCAAACTTTTCTAGTGACTTTCTCTCAGACTCCTTGTCTAGTACTCAGCGATAGATGACCCTTAAGTGTGCGACCCTGTAGATTCGGTGAAGTATAGACATGACCGGAGCACTTTTCGATCAATGATCAATAGCGGAACCATGGACATCCATATTGACCCCTATACCCACACGAATAAATATTTGAGTGAATGTGTAGTTACGAGATGTTGTTCCTATTGCTTCATGATATGTTACAAAAACCTAAGGTGAGATTTAACGGCATCCCCGTGAACCAAAAATTTGTTCACTATGCCACTTACCTCATTACCAGTTTTATTCTCTTTTCTCGTCAACGCATTCTAGCATCCATGTGATGAAATCACACCGTGTCTGGAAGACGATGATTTATACCATAACACTGAGACGACCCTAAGAATATCTTTCCATCCTCGGAGGATCAAACCCCAATCTTGATCTTTCTAGTCCCTTGTAACTCTTTTCCGTGAACCCATAAGCCGCCGTAATAGCCACCCTGTTACAGATGATGTTTAACAAACCCGGAAGTTCACCAAGCCAGTACGAAGAAACTCGATACTCTCATGGTATAAGGTATTATGGAAACATATAACTTTGTCTATGTTATAAAATCATTAACTCGTGACGAATGTATCTCATAGCATTTCATCAATTGGGTCAATTCAACACAAGTGTTTTCCTAACATTATGTCCTCAAAGTTGTCGGCATAGCCATGCCCATGATCAGGAAAGCGTGACCATCATGCAACACTTGAGCTAGTCTTAGAGGCATATCTAGGAATACATTTTATTGTTTATTATTCCACACATGCACATGGGTGTTCGTCTAATCCTTTATGGATATACGGGCTCAAGGACCATTACAGTTATAGCATAGAACAAACATCAATGACAAACTTGGAGATAAACAACAACTATTATTATTGCTTCTAGGGCATTGATACATCGTTGTTGTATCTATACTTTTTATACTATTTTTGGGACTAACATATTGATCCAGTGCCCAGTGTCAGTTCCTGTTTGTTGCATGTTTTTTGTTTCGCAGAAATCCATATCAAACGGAGTCCAAACGGGATAAAAACTGATGGAGATTTTTTTGGAATATATGTGATTTTTGGGAAGAAGAATCAAAGCGAGACGATGCCCGAGGGGGCCACGAGGCAGGGGGCGCGCCCTGATACGTCTCCATCGTATCTATAATTTTTGATCGTTCCATGCTAATATTCTACAACTTTCATATACTTTTGGCAACTTTTTATACTATTTTTGGGACTAACATATTGATCCAGTGCCCAGTGTCAGTTCCTGTTTGTTGCATGTTTTTTGTTTCGCAGAAAATCCATATCAAACGGAGTCCAAACGGGATAAAAACGGACGGAGATTTTTATGGAATATATGTGATTTTTGGGAAGTGAAATCAACGTGAGACAATGCTCGAGGGGCCCACGAGGCAGGGGGCGCGCCTGACCCTCGTGGCCATCCCATAAGGCGGTTGCAACCCTTCTTTCGCCGCAAGAAAGCTAATTTCCGGATAGAGATCGTGTCAAAATTTCAGCCCAATCGGAGTTACGGATCTCCGGGAATATAAGATATAAGAAATGGTGAAAGGGTAGAATCTGAGAACGCAGAAACAGAGAGAGACAGAGAGACATATCCAATCTCGGAGGGGATCTCACCCCTCCCACGCCATGGAGGCCATGGACCTGAGGGGAAACCCTTCTCCCATCTAGGGAGGAGGTCAAGGAAGAAGAAGAAGAAGGAGGGGGGCTCTCTCCCCCTCGCTTCCGGTGGCACCGGAGTGCCACCGGGGGCCACCATCATCATCGCAATCTTCACCAACAACTTCACCGCCATCATTACCAACTCTTCCCCCTCTATGCAGCGGTGTAACCTCTCTCTTACCCGCTGTAATCTCTACTTAAACATGGTTATCAACGCTATATATTATTTCCCAATGATGTATGGCTATCCTATGATGTTTGAGTAGATCTGTTTTGTCCGATGGGCTATTTGATGATCAAGATTGGTTTGAGTTGCATGTTTTATTATTGGTGCTGTCCTATGGTGCTCTTCGTGTCGCGCAAGCGTGAGGGATCCCCACTGTAGGGTGTTGCAATACGTTTATGATTCGCTTATAGTGGGTTGCATGAGTGACTGAAAGACAAACCCGAGTAAGGGGGTTGTTGCGTATGGGATAAAGAGGACTTGATGCTTTAATGCTATGGTTGGGTTTTACCTTAATGATCTTTAGTAGTTGCGGATGCTTGCTAGAGTTCCAATCATAAGTGCATATGATCCAAGTAGAGAAATTATGTTAGCTTATGCCTCTCCCTCAAATAAAATTGCAATAGTGATTACCGGTCTAGTTATCGATTGCCTAGGGACAAATAACTTTCTCGTAACAAAAACCACTTTACTAAAACTAACTTAGTTATTCCTTCATCTAAACAGCCCCTACTTTTTATTTACGTGCTCTTTATTATCTTGCAAACCTATCCAACAACACCTACAAAGTACTTCTAGTTTCATACTTGTTCTAGGTAAAGCGAACGTCAAGTGTGCGTAGAGTTGTATCGGTGGTCGATAGAACTTTAGGGAATATTTGTTCTACCTTTAGCTCCTCGTTGGGTTCGACACTCTTACTTATCGAAAGAGGCTACAATTGATCCCCTATACTTGTGGGTTATCACGCCCCAGGGGGTCAGGCGCGCCCTGGGCCCTCGTGGCAACCCCGTAAGGCGGTTGATGCCCTTCTTTCGCCACAAGAAAGCCAATATCTGGATAAAATTCGTGTCCAAATTTCAGCCGAATCGGAGTTACGGATCTCCGGGAATATAAGAAACGGTGAAAGTGCAGAATCTGGGAACGCAGAAACAGAGAGAGACAGAGAGACAGATCCAATCTCAGTGGGGCTCTCGCCCCTCCCATGCCATGGAGACCAAGGACCAGAGGGGAAACCCTTCTCCCATCTAGGGAGAAGGTCAAGGAAGAAGAACAAGAAGGGGGGGCTCTCTCCCCCTCTCTCACGATGGCTCCGGAACGCCGCCGGGGCCATCACCGCGACAACGATCTACACCAACAACTTCACCACCGTCATCACCAACTCTTCCCCCCTCTATGCAGCGGTGTAACCCCTCTTTTACCCGTTGTAATCTCTACTTAAACATGGTGCTCAACGCTATATATTATTTCCCAATGATGTATGGCTATCCTATTATGTTTGAGTAGATCCGTTTTGTCCTATGGGTTAATTGATGATCGTGATTGGTTTGAGTTGCATGTTTTATTATTGGTGCTGTCCTATGGTGCTCTCTGTGTCGCGCAAGCGTGAGGGATCCCTGTTGTAGGGTTTGCAATATGTTCATGATTTGCTTATGGTGGGTGGAGTGAGTGACAGAAGCACAGACCCGAGTAAGTAGGTTGTTTGTGTATGGGAGTAAAGAGGACTTGATGCCTTATAATGCTATGGTTGGGTTTTACCTTAATGATCTTTAGTAGTTGCAGATGCTTGCTAGAGTTCCAATCATAAGTGCATATGATCCAAGAAGAGAAAGTATGTTAGCTTATGCCTCTCCCTCAAATAAAATTGCAATAATGATTACCGGTCTAGTTATCGATTGCCTAGGGACAAATAACTTTCTCGTGACAAAAAGCTCTCTACTGAAACTAATTTAGTTGTGTCTTTACCTAAAACAGCCCCTAGTTTTTATTTACGTGCTCTTTATGTTCTTGCAAACCTATCCTATCACACCTACAAAGTACTTCCAGTTTCATACTTGTTCTAGGTAAAGCGAACGTTAAACGTGCGTAGAGTTGTATCAGTGGTCGATAGAACTTGAGGGAATATCTGTTCTACCTTTAGCTCCTCGTTGGGTTCGACACTCTTACTTATCAAAAGAGGCTACAATTGATCCCCTATACTTGTGGGTTATCAAGACCTTTTTTTGGCGGCGTTGCCGGGAAGTTATAGCGTGGGGTGAATATTCTCGTGTGTGCTTGTTGCTTTATCACTAAGTAGTTTTTATTTTTGTGCTATTGTTTTCTATCTTTAGTTATGGGTAGGAAATGCAAAATACCAAAAAATTATTTGTACCTACTGAACCAATGGTTGAAGAACCACTCAAAATCTATCACACTACCGAAGCTTTTTACTTGGATCATCTTTGATCCCTATGTGCTCGGGCTAAAATCCCAACTAGCTTAGTTGAGGGCAAATCTTTAGATGAGCATTCTTGTTATGTGCGACACTGCATATATCATAAAAAGAGAAACTTTTACTGGATCAAATTCATCGTTTGCAGTGCTATGCTTGGAATTTATGTGAAATATATGATTGTACTTGTTGTTCTAAAGACCCTAAGAAACACCTTCCTTACCAATGTGGGTTTAGCGATAATGGAATCGTATCTTCGGATACTAAGGGCCAGTTCTTTTCGGCGATTCTCCCAGAATCGCCCCCCTCCCCAGCTTATCCCAGAATCGCCACTCCATATTTTTTTACAATCCTATCTAGTTAAGGTCTAATTAGCTAGGATTGTAAAAAACATATGAAGTGATGATTCTGGGAGAAGCTAGGGAGGGGGGCGATTCTGGTAGAATCGCCCAAAAGAACTGGCCCTAAGGGTGTTTATAATTACTATGATGTTCAACAAATTGAAGAATTTGTTGCTTTTAGGGGTACTTGAGAAATTGCTTCTTTTATTGAAGAGTGTGATACTACTCTATACAAATCTAAAAATTTGGCCATACTTGAATATTGCTATGATAATTATGCTTCTAATCCTTATATTAAACCATATATTGAGGACTCCTCCGCTGTCCAAGAAGAGACTAATATTTTGCAGGAGTCAATGGAAGAAGAAATTAATGACATTGTGAGCTCATTGGATGAAAAAGATGAGGAGGAGAGCGAAGAACAAAAGGAGGAAGAGCGGATTGATCACCCGTTCCCACCATCCAATGAGAGTAACTCTTTATCCCATACATTGTTTAATTTCCCTTCGAATCTACCGAAGGATGAATGCTATGATGATTGTTATGATCCCGTTGATTCTTTCGAAATATCCCTTTTTGATGATGCTTACTATGCTTGTGGCCAAGATGCCAATATGAATTATGCTTATGAAGATGAACTCGCTATAGTTCCTTATGTTAAACATGAAATTGTTGCTATTGCACCCATGCATGATAGTCCTATTATCTTTTTGAATTCTCCTGACTACACTATATCGAAGAAGTTTGCCCTTATTAAGGATTATATTGATGAGTTGCGTTTTACTAATACACATGATGATTTTGATAGATATAATATGCATGTGCTTGATGCTCCTACTTGCAATTATTATGAGAGAGGAACTACATCTCCGCCTCTCCATGTTTCCAATATGATAAAATTGCAAGAAACTGTTTATACTATGCATTGGCCTTTACTATGTGTGCATGAATTGTTCTTTTATGACATGCCGATGCATAGGAAGAGAGTTAGAATTCGTTGTTGCATGATATATGTTACTTTGTGCTCACTACTAAATCACAAATCATTGTTAATTAAAATTGGCTTTGATATACTTTGGTATCCGGGTGGATCCTGCTCGATCCATTGCTTGAGCACTATATGCCTAGCTTAATGGCTTTAAGAAAGTGCTGCCAGGGAGACAACCTGGAAGTTTTAGAGAGTCATTTATTTCTGTTGTGTGCTTTTATGAAGTTTAAAAATAAAAATAATGTGCCAAGATTTGCCTTTAGGATGTTTACATTGCTTGTTGGTTTGTGCGGGGCAAGACAGAAACTTTGGCTGGAGTGCGCGATTTTAAATTTTTTACTAGAATGTAAAACGGTTTTGAAACTTTTTGCACTGTCTTTATACACAATTTTTTTATTTTTCCTAATTTTTTCAGAATTTTCGGAGCAACAGAGTTATGGTGAATGTTCAGATTACTACGGACTGTCCTGTTTAAGATAGATTCTGTTTTTGATGCATAGTTTGCTTGTTTTGATGAAACTATCGATTTCTATCAGTGGATTAAGCCATGAAAAAGTTATATTATAGTATCTACAATGCAAAAACAAAATATGAATTGGTTTGCAACAGTACTTAGAGTAGTGATTTGCTTTATTATACTAACGGATCTTACCAAGCTTTCTGTTGAGTTTTGTGTGGATGAAGTGTTCGAAGATCGAGGAGGTCCCGATGTGAGGAGAAGGAGGAGAGACAAGATCTCAAGCTTGGGGATTCCCAAGGCACCCCAAGTAAATATTCAAGGATACTCAAGCGTCTAAGCTTGGGGATGCCTATCGGTGTCAAAACCGGCGGATCTCGGGCAGGGGGTCCCGAACTGTGTGTCTAAGGTCGATGGTAACAGGAGACAGGGGACACGATGTTTACCCAGGTTCGGGCCCTCTCTATGGAGGTAATACCCTACTTCCTGCTTGATTGATCTTGATGAATATGAGTATTACAAGAGTTGATCTACCACGAGATCGAGATGGCTAAACCCTAAAAGCCTAGCCTGTATGACTATGGTAATGATTGTCCTTCTTTCCGAACTAAGTCGTCCGGTTTATATAGACACCAGGAGGATCTAGGGTTACACAAGGTCGGTTACAAAGAAAGGAATCTACTTATTTGATTGCCAAGCTTGCCTTCCACGCTAAGGAGAATCCTGTCCGGACACAGGTGCAGTCTTCGGTCTTCGTATCTTCACAGCCCGTTAGCCCGGCCCATGTCCAACAGGCCAGATGCCCGAGGACCCCTTAGTCCATGACTCCCTCAGTAGGCCCTGAACCAGGCTTCAATGACGAGGTGTCCGGCGCGCAGATCGTCTTTGGCATTGCAAGGCGGGTTCCCCTTTCCGAATACTTCAAGATAGTCTTCGGGCGAAACGAAAGTGTCCGGACCTGCAACACACGTACCATAGCCGTAGAGTATAGTATTTTACGAGTCCAATCTACTAATAATTTTTATAACGTGACATCACGCTCGCCCGGTCATTTATTTCGAACTGTTTCCTATCCCACCGTTCCACATTTCGAGGCGTGGTTGTCATTGGCACGTGATACGTCCATTTTGCATCATGCTTTTATATCAATATTTATTGCATTATGGGCTGTTATTACACATTATGTCACAATACTTATGCCTATTCTCTCTTATTTTACAAGGTTTACATAAAGAGGGAGAATGCCGGGAGCTGGGATTCTGGCTGGAAAAGGAGCAAATATTATAGACCTATTCTGCACAGCTCCAAAAGTCCTGAAACTCCACGGATGATGTTTTCCAAATATATAAAAAACATTGAGCGCAAGAACTTCACCAAGGGGGCCACACCCTGCCCACGAGGGTGGAGGGCGCGCCCTACCCCCTGGGCGCGCCCCCTACCTCATGGGCCCCCTGGTGGCCCTCCGGTGACCATTTTCTTCTATATGGACTCTTTCGATGGGAAAATAATCATAAGCCATCTTCTCGGACGAAAATCCACCGCCACGAGGCGGAACCTTGGCGGAGCCAATCTAGGGTTCTGGCGGGGCTGTTCTGCCGGGAAAACTTTCCTCCCGGAGGGGGAAATCATCGCCATCGTCATCACCAACGCTCCTCTCATCGGGAGAGGGCAATCTCCATCAACATCTTCATCAGCACCATCTCATCTCAAAACCCTAGTTCATCTCTTGTATCCAATTCTTGTCTCCAATTCCGGGATTGGTGCTAGTAGGTTGCTAGTAGTGTTAATTACTCCTTGTAGTTGATGCTAGTTGGTTTAATTGGTGGAAGATCATATGTTTAGATCCTATATGCATATTAATACCCCTCTGATTATGAACATGTTTATGCTTTGTGAGTAGTTACTTTTGTTCCTACAGACATGGGAGAAGTCTTGCTATTAGTAGTCATGTGAATTTGGTATTCGTTCGATATTTTGATGACATGTATGTTGTCTCTCCTCTAGTGGTGTTATGTGAACGTCGACTACATGACACTTCACCATTGTTTGGTCCTAGAGGAAGGCATTGGGAAGTAATAAGTAGATGATGGGTTGCTAGAGTGACAGAAGCTTAAACCCTAGTTTATGCGTTGCTTCGTAAGGGGATGATTTGGATCCATATGTTTCATGCTATGGTTAGGTTTACTTTAATACTTTTGTTGTATTTGAGGATGCTTGCAATAGAGGTTAATCATAAGTGGGATGCTTGTCCAAGTAAGGGCAGCACCCAAGCACCGGTCCACCCACATACCAAATTATCAAAGTACCGAACGCGAATCATATGAACGTGATGAAAACTGGCTTGCCGATATTCCCATGTGTCCTCGGGAGCGCTTTACATCATATAAGAGTTTGTCCAGGCTTGTCCTTTTCTACCAAAAGGATTGGGCCACCTTGCTGCACCTTATTTACTTTTGTTACTTGTTGCTCGTTACAAATTATCTTATCACAAAACTATCTGTTACAACTTATTTCAGTACTTGCAGAGAATACCTTGCTGGAGACCGCTTATCATTTCCTTCTGCTCCTCGTTGGGTTTGAAACTCTTACTTATTGAAAGGACTACGATAGATCCCCTATACTTGTGGGTCATCAAGAATCTTTTCTGGCGCCGTTGCCGGGGAGTGAAGCGCCTTTGGTAGGTGGAATCTGGTAAGGAAAAATTTATATAGTGTGCTGAAATTTACTGTCACTTGTTACTATGGAAAGTAATCCTCTGAGGGGCTTGTTCGGGGTATCTTCACCCCGACCAGTAGAGCAAAGAGTTCCTCCTCAACCTACTGAACCTACTGAAAATGAAAATGCTTGCTTTGAAATTCCTTTGGGTATGGTAGAAAAACTGCTAGCTAATCCTTTTTTAGGAGATGGAACAAAACATCCTGATGAGCATCTAATATATGTGGATGAAGTTTGTGGATTATTTAAGCTTGCAGGTGTACCCAGAGATTTTATTAAGAAGAAGGTCTCCCCTTTATCTTTGAGGGGAGATGCATCGACATGGTATAGGCTATGTAATGATATGGAGTCTTCGAACTACAAACGATTGAAATTGGAATTTCATCAAAAGTTTTATCCTATGCATCTTGTCATCGTGATCGCAATTATATATATATTTTTTGCCTCGCGAAGGAGAAATCATCGCTCAAGCTTGGGGTAGGCTTAAATCAATTTTATATTCATGCCCCAATCATGAGCTCTCAAGAGAAATGATTATTCAAAAAATTTATGCTCGGCTTTCTGGTAACAATCGCACCATGCTTGATACTTCTTGTGCTTGCTCTTTTATGATGAAGACTATTGAATTCAAATGGGATTTATTGGAAAGAATTAAACGCAACTCCGAAGATTGGGACCTCGACAATGGTAAGGAGTCAGGTATGACACCTAGTTTTGATTGTGTCAAATCTTTTATGGATACCGATATTTTTCATAAATTTAGCACTAAATATGGACTTGGCTCTGAGATAGTAGCTTCTTTCTGTGAATCTTTTGCTGCCTATGTTGATCTCCCCAAGGAGAAGTGGTTTAAATATCATCCTCCCATAGAAGTAAAAGTAGCTACACCTATTAAAGTTGAAGAAAAGATTATCACTTATAATGATCCTATTGTTCCTACTTCTTATGTTGAGAAACCACCTTTCCCTGTTAGGATAAAGGATCATGCTAAAGCTTCAACTATGGTTCGTAAAAGCAATATTAAAACATATACACCTCCTGAGCAAGGTAAAGTTGAACCTAATATTGCTATTGTTAAAGATCTCTTGTCTGATAATATAGATGGGCATGTTATTTATTTCTGTAATGAAACTACTAGAATTGCTAAACCCCGTGATACAGATAAACCTAGACCTGTGGTAGGCATGCATGTTATTTCTGTTAAAATAGGAGATCATTGTTATCATGGCTTGTGTGATGTGGGTGCTAGTGCTAGTGCAATACCTATTGACTTATACAAAAAAATTATGCCTGGCATTGCACCCGTTGAGTTAGAAGATATTGATGTCACAATTAAACTTGCCAATAGAGATACTATTTCACCAATGGGAATTGTTAGAGATGTTGAAGTCTTGTGTGGGAAAACTAAATATCCTGCTGATTTTCTTGTTCTTGGTTCCCCACAAGATAGTTTTTGTCCCATTATATTTGGTAGACCCTTCTTAAATACTGTTAATGCTACCATAGATTGCAAAAGGGATGTTGTTACTGTCGGTTTAGATGATATGACTCATGAATTTAATTTTTCTAAATTTAGTAGACAACACCGTGAAGAAGAATTATCTAGTAAGGATGAAATTATTGGTCTTGCTTCTATTGCCGTACCTCCTAGTGATCCTTTAGAACAATATTTGCTAGACCATGAAAATGATATGTTTATGAATGAAAGAAGGGAATTAGATGAAATATTCTTTAAACAGGAACCTATTCTGAAACACAATTTGCATGTTGAAATCCTAGGGGATCCTCCTCCACCCAAGGGTGATCCCGTGTTTGAGCTTAAACTATTACCTGATACTCTTAAATATGTTTATCTTGATGAGAAAAAGATATACCTTGTTATTATTAGTGCTAACCTTTCAGAACATGAAGAAGAGAGATTATTAAAAACTCTGAAGAAGCACTATGCTGCTATTGGGTATACTCTTGATGATCTTAAGGGCATTAGTCCCACTCTATGTCAAGATAAAATTAATTTGGAAGAAGATGCTAAACCAGTTCGTGATCATCAACACCGTCTGAATCCTAAAATGAAAGAAGTGGTAAGAAAGGAGATACTAAAGCTCCTTGAGGCAGGTATAATTTATCACGTTGCTGATAGTAAGTGGGTAAGTCCTGTCCATTGTGTCCCTAAGAAGGGAGGTATTACTGTTGTTCCTAATGATAAAGATGAATTGATCCCTCAAGGAATTATTACTGGTTATGGGATGGTAATTGATTTCCGCAAATTAAATAAGGCTACTAAAAAGGATCATTACCCCTTACCTTTTATCGATCAAATGCTAGAAAGATTATCCAAACATACACATTTTTGCTTTCTAGATGGTTATTCTGGTTTCTCTGAAATACCTGTGTCAGCCAAAGATCAATCAATGACTACTTTTACATGCCTTTTGGTACTTTTTCTTATATACGTATGCCTTTTGGTTTATGTAATGCACCTGCTACCTTTCAAAGATGCATGATGGCTATATTCTCTGACTTTTGTGAAAAGATTTGTGAGGTTTTCATGGACGACTTTTCCGTCTATGGATCTTCTTTTGATGATTGCTTGAGCAACCTTGATCAAGTTTTGCAGAGATGTGAAGAAACTAATCTTGTCTTGAACTGGGAAAAGTGCCACTTTATGGTTAATGAAGGTATTGTCTTGGGGCATAAAGTTTCTGAAAGAGGTATTGAAGTTGATAAAGCCAAGGTTGATGCTATTGAAAAGATGCCATGTCCCAAGGACATCAAAGGTATAAGAAGTTTCCTTGGTCATGCCGGTTTTTATAGGAGGTTCATCAAGGACTTCTCAAAAATCTCTCGGCCTCTGACTAATTTATTACAAAAAGATATACCATTTGTCTTTGATGATGATTGTGTAGAAGCATTTGAAATACTTAAGAAAGCATTGATCTCTGCACCTATTGTTCAGCCACCTGATTGGAATTTACCCTTCGAAATTATGTGTGATGCTAGTGATTATGCTGTAGGTGCTGTTCTAGGACAAAGAGTTGATAAGAAACTAAATGTCATTCAATATGCTAGTAAAACTCTAGACAATGCTCAAAGAAATTATGCAACTACTGAAAAAGAATTCTTAGCAGTTGTATTTGCCTGTGATAAGTTTAGACCTTATATTGTTGATTCTAAAGTAACTATTCACACTGATCATGATGCTATTAAATATCTTATGGAAAAGAAAGATGCTAAACCTAGACTTATTAGATGGGTTCTCTTGCTACAAGAATTTGATTTACATATTGTTGATAGAAAAGGAGCTGAGAACCCCGTTGCAGACAACTTGTCTAGGTTAGAAAATGTGCTTGATGACCCACTACCTATTGATGATAGCTTTCCTGATGAGCAATTAAATGTCATAAATACTTCTCATACTGCTCCATGGTATGCTGACTATGCTAATTATATTGTTGCTAAGTTTATACCACCTAGTTTCACATACCAGCAAAAGAAAAAGTTCTTCTATGATTTGAGGCTTTACTTTTGGGATGACCCACATCTTTATAAAGAAGGAGTAGATGGTGTTATTAGACGTTGTGTACCTGAGCATGAACAGGAAAAGATCCTACGCAAGTGTCACTCTGAAGCTTATGGAGGACACCATGCTGGAGATAGAACTGCACATAAGGTACTGCAATCTGGTTTTTATTGGCCTACTCTCTTCAAGGATGCCCGTAAGTTTGTCTTATCTTGTGATGAATGTCAAAGAATTGGTAATATTAGTAGACGTCAAGAAATGCCTATGAATTATTCACTTGTTATTGAACCATTTGATGTTTGGGGCTTTGACTATATGGGTCCTTTTCCTTCCTCTAATGGTTATACACATATTTTAGTTGTTGTTGATTACGTTACTAAGTGGGTAGAAGCTATTCCAACTAGTAGTGCTGATCATAACACTTCTATTAAAATGCTTAAAGAAGTTATTTTCCAAGGTTTGGAGTCCCTAGATATTTAATGACCGATGGTGGTTCACATTTTATTCATGGTGCTTTCCGTAAAATGCTTGCTAAATATGATGTTAATCGTAGAATTGCATCTCCTTATCACCCTCAGTCTAGTGGTCAAGTAGAATTGAGCAATAGAGAACTCAAATTAATTTTGCAAAAGACTGTCAATAGGTCTAGAAAGAATTGGTCCAAGAAACTAGATGATGCATTATGGGCCTATAGAACTGCATATAAAAATCCTATGGGTATGTCTCTGTATAAAATGGTCTATGGAAAAGCATGTCACTTACCTCTCGAACTAGAACACAAGGCTTATTGGGATATTAAAGAACTTAATTATGATTTTAAACTTGCCGGTGAGAAGAGGTTATTTGATATTAGCTCACTTGATGAATGGAGAACCCAAGCCTACGAAAATGCCAAGTTGTTTAAAGAAAAAGTTAAAAGGTGGCATGATAAAAGAATACAAAAGCGTGAGTTTAGTGTAGGTGATTATGTATTGCTATACAACTCTCATTTAAGATATTTTAGAGGAAAAATTCTCTCTAAATGGGAGGGTCCTTACGTTATCGAGGAGGTCTACCGTTCTGGTGCCATCAAAATCAACAACTTCGAAGGCACAAATCCGAAGGTGGTGAACGGTCAAAGAATCAAACACTATATCTCAGGTAATCCCATAAATGTTGAAACCAATGTTATTGAAACTGTAACCCCGGAGGAATACATAAGGGACACTTTCCGGAATGTTTCAGACTCCGAAAAGGAATAGGTATGTGGTACGGTAAGTAAACCGACTCCAAAACAGTTTTAAGGCAATATTTCTCCGTTTTGGAATATTTAGAAAAATAGAAAAATAAGCAGCAGTCCGGAAAGGACACGAGGGCTCCACGAGGGTGGAGGGCGCGCCCTACCCCCTGGGCACCCCCAACCTCGTGGGTACCTCGTGTGCTCTCCGGACTCCGTTTTCTTATAGGACACGTATTTTGGTCGGTGAAAATTCATTATATAACCTCTCGGGGGTTTTGACTCCCGTATCACGCAAAAATCTCATGTCTTTGTTTCAAGCTTTTCTGACAGATCTAGATTATCATGACGTCTCTAAGTGCTCCCAAGGACAAGTTCTTCGAGAAGGTCATCAACCCTTACCTCGCGGAGGTGCAACGACACCCTCAAACCATTGAGATGCGTGATGGGTTGCTGCGCATCCGTGACGCTGAGGGACCGAAGGGGAACAGAAGCATGGAGACGAGGCTCGAAGTAATGGAGCAACAAGTTTTCAAGTGTCAGGGGATGGTGGAGCATGGACTCAACTCCAACTACATGATGATCGCAGAGTTCACCAACAAACACAAGCTAGATGCCGACAACATCGGGGAGACCATCTTCAAGCCACGAGAAAATCGAGCACCTTCAAGCTCAGATCTATGACCTGCAAAACCAAAACTGTGAGTATGAATATAGATTCAAAAGGATGAGTTTGGCTGCAGATTTGAGGATCCCAGAGACTCGGTCATCCTTCTATGATGGTGAGCCTATGCCTTGGAAGAAGGACGACAAGCCTACGCCATCAACAAAATCACCACCGTCTCCTCCAACAAAGAAGAACTGAGTATCTGGTATGGGCACTCCACTTGGCAGCTGCCAAGCTTGGGGGAGTGCCCCGGTATCGTATCACCATCACTTTTATCTTTACCGTTTTTATTAGTTCGATCCTTTTGGTAATATCTTGATCTAGTAGAATAAAAGTTCTTAGTATGATCTAGTTGTGATTTTTTGCTTTATTATCCTTCTATGTAATCGAGTCCGTGAGCTATATAATAAAGATTAGTGTTGAGTCAAGGGCTCGATTATTTTTGCCATGATCCTAAGTGAATAAAGAAAAGAGAAAGAACTAAAAAAAGAAAGGAAACAAAGATATCATGTGACTCTTATGGAGAGTAATGAGCTCACATAGAAAGAGTATGATGAATAAAAGTTATTGAGGGTTGACAAACATAGTTTTGGTCATCGTTGCAATTAATAGGAAGTAATAAAGAAAGAGAGGTCTTCACATATAAATATACTATCTTGGACATCTTTTATGACTGTGAGCACTCATTAAATATTGACATGCTAAAGAGTTGACACTGGACAAGGAAGACAACATGATGGGTTATGTTTTCTTACATCTGAGATAAATTATATTGTCTTGGATCCTCCAACATGTTGAGCTTGCCTTTCTCCCTCATGCTATCCAAATTCATTGCACCAAGTAGAAATACTACTTGTGCTTCCAAATACCCTTAAACCAGTTTTGCCATGAGAGTCCACCATACCTACCTATGGGTTGAGTAAGATCCATCAAGTAAGTTGTCATTGGTGCAAGCAATAAAAATTGCTCTCTAAATATGTATGATTGATTGGTGTGGTAGAAATAAGCTTTATACAATCATGTGATATGGAAGTAATAAAAGCGACATACTGCATAATAAAGGCCCATATCACAAGTGGCAATATAAAGTGACGTTCTTTCGCATTAGGATTTTGTGCATCCAACCATAAAAGTGCATGACAACCTCTGCTTCCCTCTGCGAAGGGCCTATCTTTTACTTTTATCTCCTACACTGCAAAAGAGTCATGGTGATCTTCACCCTTCCTTTTTACATTTTATCCTTTGGCAATCACAATATGTTGGAAAGATCCTGGTATATATGGATAATTGGATGTGGGTTTTCATGAACTATTACTGTTGACATTACCCTTGAGGTAAAACGTTGGGAGGCAAAAACTATAAGCCCCTATCTTTCTCTGTGTCCGATTAAAACTCCATACCCATAAGTATTGCGTGAGTGTCAGCAATTGTGAAAGACTATATGATAGTTGAGTATGTAGACTTGCTGAAAAGCTCTTATACATTGACTCTTTCCTATGTTATGATAAATTGCAATTGCCTCAATGATTGAGATTATAGTTTGTCAGTTTTCAATGAAGTTTACGATTCATACTTGATATTGTGATTGAATTGTTACTCTAGCATAAGATATCATATGACAAGAATTATATAAGTTGCTGCTCTAAGAATGATCATGATGCCCTCATGTCCGTATTTTATTTTTCTCGACACCTTCATCTCTAAACATGTGGAAATTTTTTTCGATTTCGGCTTTTCGCTTGAGGACAAGCGAGGTATAAGCTTGGGGGAGTTGATACGTCCATTTTGCATCATGCTTTTATATCAATATTTATTGCATTATGGGCTGTTATTACACATTATGTCACAATACTTATGCCTATTCTCTCTTATTTTACAAGGTTTACATAAAGAGGGAGAATGCCTGGAGCTGGGATTCTGGCTGGAAAAGGAGCAAATATTAGAGACCTATTCTGCACAGATCCAAAAGTCCTGAAACTCCACGGATGATGTTTTCCAAATATATAAAAAAAATTGAGCGCAAGAACTTCACCAAGGGGGCCACACCCTGCCCACGAGGGTGGGGGGCGCGCCCTACCCCCCTGGGCGCGCCCCTACCTCGTGGGCCCCCTGGTGGCCCTCCGGTGACCATCTTCTTCTATATGGACTCTTTCTATGGGAAAATAATCATAAGCCATCTTCTCGGACGAAACTCCGCCGCCACGAGGCGGAACCTTGACGGAGCCAATCTAGGGTTCTGGCAGGGCTGTTCTGCCGGGAAAACTTTCCTCCCGGAGGGGGAAATCATCGCCATCGTCATCACCAACGCTCCTCTCATCGGGAGAGGGCAATCTACATCAACATCTTCATCAGCACCATCTCATCTCAAAACCCTAGTTCATCTATTGTATCCAATTCTTGTCTCCAAGTCCGGGATTGGTGCTAGTAGGTTGCTAGTAGTGTTAATTCTCCTTGTAGTTGATGCTAGTTGGTTTAATTGGTGGAAGATCATATGTTTAGATCCTATATGCATATTAATACCCCTCTGATTATGAACATGTTTATGCTTTGTGAGTAGTTACTTTTGTTCCTGAGGACATGGGAGAAGTCTTGCTATTAGTAGTCATGTGAATTTGGTATTCATTCGATATTTTGATGACATGTATGTTGTCTCTCCTCTAGTGGTGTTATGTGAACGTCGACTACATGACACTTCACCGTTGTTTGGGCCTAGAGGAAGGCATTGAGAAGTAATAAGTAGATGATGGGTTGCTAGAGTGACAGAAGCTTAAACCCTAGTTTATGCGTTGCTTCGTAAGGGGATGATTTGGATCCATATGTTTCATGCTATGGTTAGGTTTACCTTAATACTTTTGTTGTATTTGCGGATGCTTGCAATAGAGGTTAATCATAAGTGGGATGCTTGTCCAAGTAAGGGCGGCACCCAAGCACCGGTCCACCCACATACCAAATTATCAAAGTACCGAACGCGAATCATATGAACATGATGAAAACTAGCTTGGCGATATTCCCATGTGTCCTCGGGAGCGCTAATCATAAGTGGGATGCTTCTCCAAGTAAGGGAAGCACCCAAAAACCGGTCCACCCACATACCAAATTATCAAAGTACCGAACACGAATCATATGAACGTGATGAAAACTAGCTTGGCGATATTCCCATGTGTCCTCGGGAGCGCTTTCCATCATATAAGAGTTTGTCCAGGCTTGTCCTTTGCTACAAAAAGGATTGGGCCACCTTGCTGCACCTTATTTACTTTTGTTACTTGTTGCTTGTTACAAATTATCTTATCACAAAACTATCTGTTACTACTTATTTCAGTACTTGCAGAGAATACCTTGCTGGAGACCGCTTATCATTTCCTTCTGCTCCTCGTTGGGTTCGACACTCTTACTTATCAAAAGGACTATGATAGATCCCCTATACTTGTGGGTCATCAGCACGTCCTGTCGAAGCAGAGATCATGTCCCCTTATTGCGGGATTCTCATCAATACGAGTGTGGGTAACCCAACCGTTCTGTTGGAAAGTTTCCTTAGGAATAGGCAAGTCTTCAGGCTCAAGAGGAGGCGTTCGATACCCGGTGCCTTTATAAAGGAACCAAGGGCCGTCTTTTTACGCCAAACCTCTCCTCAGCCTTTCCAACCTCGAGTTCGAGCACCCATGGTTAGACTCCATTGCTCCAAGCTTCCCATCATGTCCGGACCCAGCTTTCAAGGTCGATGGGTGGCTTCCTCCGTTACAGAGGAGGATATTGCAAAGCTTCGGGCGGCCAGATACCTGACCGCGGAGATACCCCCACCGGCTTCCTGCTCAAGGACAGGTTATTCTGACCCCCAGATCCGGTGAGAGGGTCGTATTCATCTCTCACTTCCTCCGAGGGCTATTATTTGCTCTCCACCCCTTCATCCAGGGGCTAATGTTTTATTACAGACTAGATTTTCACGATCTAGCTCCAGATTCTCTCCTCCACGTCTCGGCGTTTATCATCACATGTGACGCCTTCCTCCGAACCCCCCGCACTTCGGCCTATGGCTCAGGACCTTTAGTGTGAAGCCGAAGGTAGTCGACGGGGAACATGCGGAGTGTGGCGGTGCTGTAGTAAGCAAGCTTACCAACACTCTCTGGCCAAAAGGCTCTTTCACCGAAACTTCCAACCAATGGCAGCGAGAGTGGTTTTACATCATGGAACCCCGTAGTACCAAGTGGGCAGCTATACATGCATTCTGTTTCGGCCCTCCATTACAGCTTGCATCATGGATCAATAAGGGGCTGGACTGGGGATCAGTTGATGAAGTGCAGACTCTACAGAGCCACATCCGAACCCTCCTTGAGAAGGACATCGATCTTGTCGACGTGATTCAAGTAATGCTAGCCCGCTGAGCTCTGCCATGCCAGTGTAGGCCTCTCCGCATGTGGGAGTTTAATCCAGAAGGACCACGAACCATCCAACACTTCTTTGGCATAACGCACAAAGGGATGTGGAAGTTGTTTTTTGGGAAAAAATATATTGGCCGGACACCACTGAGGACGCCGGCCTCGACTGCAACCGTCCAGATACCCCAATAAGCACTTGACTTCCGAACACTTTGTATTGAAGTATGCCGTAATACATTACTGAGCAAACTATCTTCTTCCAGGGCTGGATAAAGAAAGCGGAACTAATTAGGTCTTCGGCCTCCCTTCCCGAAGGCTCAGCAGATCTCGTGTTAACAAGGATGCTGGCCCCGGCACCATACCAGATGCCTGTGAAGGAGAGCAAAGCGGAGAGTGGGAGGACCAAAGATGGCCTCCATCCCGAAGGTATATCAGACATTGTGTCCGGGGGAATCAAGATTCCATCGCCCGAAGACAAAAATGAAGGGGAAGTCAACATCTCTCCCCCCACGAAAAGAAAAGGGCCGCCTCAGGATATTGGGAGGAAAAGGCTCCTAAGCGAGGCAAGATGTCTCTGACGGGTGGCCCGGGCTTGGAGGACGACGTCATCGCGCAGTCCCATGACGAGGACAAGCCTCAGGCCAAATCGTAAGTGAACAAGGGTGTTTTAAACATGTCCCATTCCTTTCTTGTAATGTCTAGAATATATGTTTTTTGCAGTTCGGCACGCAGTCTTCTCCAACAATTCTCTTCCTCGGGGGACCTTCTTCCGGAGATGATGGAAAGCGAGACGCCTCCACCGGTCTCCTCGTCCAATAGGGCGGACAACTTCGAGGTGTCGGCACGGAGGGTCTCCCCCGATCAAAAGTGGCGCAAGGGATGACGAAGACACTACCCGAAGGTGATACTTCGGTGGCCCATGGTCCGGAGACCAACAATGGAGGTCCTAAGCAGTCCGGTCTACAGCTGGATACAAATAAACAGATTCCTTAAAAGGAAGGTCATACTCCTTTAGCAGCTTCCGGAGACCCAGAAGCGCCGGATATATTGACGAACATGCTGCGGCAGGCGTCCGTCTCAGAGGAACATCGTACCCTAATGGGCACAATGGTCGAAAAGGTCCTGTCTGCGAAAATCGGATTGAATGAGGCCTTCATGGGCCTGCTAAGAGGCTTCGAGGTTTGTACTGTAACATGTTCGATTGTGTTTTATTCACAAAATACACCTATGTATAGATAGTATCCCCTGAGACTTTGATTGGCTTTCCGAGGGAGGCGATCAGAGGATCAAAAGATATGCCCAGGAAATAAGTTGATTAATTGGAACACAGGCTGTGACCTCCCCGGTAACTGCCCGGACTACAGAAGTTGCGGATTTGCAACACAAGACTGATGAGGCGGATAATGATATCATGCTTATCAACAGGCGACTTGACGAGGCACAAGGTATGTTTTTGGGGCAACCATACTATGCACGTGTTTACAATATAAGCATGATGCGAAGATTTGTGTAATAAGATGTACATATCTGCAGATGGTGCTGATGCGGTCGAGATCCTTCGAGCTGAGCTAGCCCGGGCCAAGGAGCAGGCCCGGATTAGTAATGCGGCTGACGAAAAGGCATCTGCCGAGTTAAAGGCTGAACAGGCCGCTCGGCACCAATATGAGGAGAAAATATCCTCGATGACGCTTGAACTAAAGGAAGCCGCTAGCCGCTGCGGATTTCTCGAGAGGGATAATAAAGCCAAAACGGCTGATCTTGACAAGGCCTTACAAGAGGCAAGAGAAGCCCGGTCCGAATCTAGAGCGACCCGGTAGGAGATCCGGCAAGCTGGGGAGATCGCGGCTGGTAAGCCCTTTTTGTTGCAAACTAAGTTCAGCGATCCGAATTATGCCCCGCTTAATCAAGTGTGGAGTTCTCTAGATGTTTTGTTGGATTTGCCGAAGAGTGCTTCTGATGCGGCGCAGTTTTACCAAGCGCAAGAAGGGTATGCAACGGATAAACTTTTTTGGTCGCAATTTGGTGCGTCAAAGCGCCCCTTGTTGCTAAATGAGCAGATGACCCAATGGGCAGAACTGCACCGGATATCCGGCGCTGCCACGAAAGACGTCGTAGTCCGGATGTGGCTGATCGAGCCAATTCCGGATAGTTATTTTGGTTTGGTGCGGCGACTTGCTGCCGTGGTGCCGCGCATCGACGCCGTTAAGCGATCAACGTGCATTGAAGGTGCACGGATGGCCTTTGCCCGTGTGAAAACAACTGGACGAAGATGAAGGCCATCGATGTTGCAGCGAAGAGTCCACCCAAGGGCAAGGACCATCACACACCAGAGCATTATTTCGAAGATGTCTTAGAGGCTGCCCGGTTGATAGAGGGTCAATGCTCGAAAGATATGATATTCGAGTGAGATGTATTGACATTGTGAAAAATGGTATTATGAAATAATAAAGTTTATTTTAGAATTGCTTAAAAGCTTTGAATCCTCCTGTGCAGCCATTTTTATGTAACCTGAAAGATTTCCAGTCGTCGGCTTCAGCCCCCTCGTAGGAAATACGGGGGTGTTCAGAAAAGCAATTGATCACTCTTAACCCAACGTCTTGGTCCAAAAAGGAGGTGTTAATGCGGTGAACTAGGCAATCAGACTATAGGGCATTAACACTTTCACTTAGCCATAGGAGTTTTATGGTGGATCTATGATATAAATCCTGTTATGTATGCAGTTATCCCAATGCGGTGCGTTACATGTATGACCCGAAAGAAGGTCCTTCGTATAATACGGGGGAATCGCAAAAGATCCCGTTAAGTCGTCAAGCGGTTGACCAGCTCTCGCCGCATCATGATAGTCAGTTTTCGGCTTTCTCTACTGAGGTGTTTGACCAAGTGAACCAGAAACATAATCGTAGTAATTCTCCCTTTACTACCCTAGCCGATAGAGCAAAACGTAAGGTAGCAAGCATAGGAGCCAGGCAACCCAACTATTGACCCAAGACATGATTCGGAGCTGATGCATATAAGGCCGAACTCGCGACGCCGAAGTATGCTATGAAGTTGTTCGAACTTTGTTGGCAACTCATTTTGTTCCAATGTCCGGCCCCTGGCAAGGTATGCCGGGGTGGGTGTGTGGAACAACAAAAAGGAGCAAAATTCAGTTCTTTATAGAAAAGTGAATACCGAATACGGAGTATGTTCACTAGAACCTAACTGACATGCCAATTGTCATTTTATAGATAATAACGCCACAACCCCGACTATTTGACATGCCGGAGGTCGGCGGCTGAGGAAACACGCACTTTACAGGCTCGAAAAATAGGGAGTGCGATCTACAAAAAGTTATTTTGGACCTCCTGTCGCACGTCTGCGCCGCCTTTCCTCGGTGAAGGGGCTCCTTAACAGGAGTAGCCTTTGGGTGAATTTATGAACCCGGACTCTGATACAGTCCATGAGATGACCAGCCTTTGCGCTACCTGTGGCGAAGGATGATGGAAAAAGAAAGAGTAATATAAGAAAGGAAAAAAGGAAGTAGTTTATGGGAGTACTTGTAGATCCGTCCGTGTTATGCTTTCGCCGATGCCCAGGCTATCTGAAGTGCATAGTTATGCTTGCGCGGTACACATTTCGTAGGTATATGAGGCGGACGACGGAAGCCGAACTGCTAGTCCTGCTCCAAACTTGGTCGATCCCGTTGAATGGAGACCGGTGGCTTAACGGACAACAAGGTATGCGGTTTAATGAGACCGCTTTGTTCTTCGGCTGAGGTTGTCATAGTGTGATCCTCAGTCCGAAGGGAGTATCTCTCCCGCTCCCCTATAGAGTTGTGTGTCGTGTATACCATGTTCACTATTTTCACTTCGGGGGGAAATTGCTTCTGACCCCTGGAATTTGGTTGGTGAGCCTCTTCGTCATCGCTATCGCCTGGCGGCCTCCTCCCCTTGTGTTCGACATTGAGCTTGCCGGCCTGCTTGAAGACCCAACAGCTTATGTTGGTATAATTAGCTGGTTTGTTGGGGTGGCCATGAATCTGGCAGGGCCGGTCCAATATCTTGTCCAAATTGGATGGTCCATCTTTATTTTCCTTCAATGGCTTCTTCCGTTGATCGGATTTGGGGCTGTTGAATCCGGCGTTGACCGATGTGTCATGCGTTCTTTCGTTATCACTGCGGCGCTTGTTTTTGCTGTGTTGTGGTTTACCATTGCTGTCCCGAACTTCGGAAGTGCCCGGACTGCTGGCGTTGTTGCTTCTATGAGTGAGCCAGCTGTCTTCTTCCGAGCAAAAATGGGTCATCAGAGCGGTAAGGGATGGCATGGATTTTGTTTTTTCTTAACCGAGGTGGCGAGCGAGCCACTCGTACCGGACGCTGTGTTTGAAGGCCGCCAGGGCTTCCACGTCCGGACAGTCGATGATTTGGTTCTTTTTAACTAAGAACCTAGTCCAGAGCTTCCTGGATGACTCTCCGGGTTGCTGGATAATGTGACTTCAGTCATCAGCATCTGGTGGCCGGACATATGTACCTTGGAAGTTGTCAAGGAAGGCCTCTTCCAAGTCCTCCCAGCTGCCAATAGAATTTTTGACAGGCTGCTTAGCCAGTGCCGAGCTGGCCCTTTGAGTTTTAAAGGGAGGTATTTGATGGCGTGGAGGTCATCTCCACGAGCCATATGAATGTGGAGAATAAAGTCCTCGATCCACACCGCGGGGTCAGTTGTTCCATCGTATGATTCGATATTTACGGGTTTAAACCCTTCTGGGAATTCGTGATCCATTACTTCATCAGTGGAGCAAAGAGGGTGCGCGGCGCCTCTATATCGGGCCGCATCGTGACGTAGCTCTGATGGAGTCCGTCTGCGGTGTTCGGCCTGTCCATGACTAGGCTTGTCACATCCAAATAGATAGTCATCGATAGGTGTCGAGGTACGTTCTTGTGATCTGTAGATCGGTCTAGTATGCCTTGCTCTGTTGTTCAGGTCCTGCTGGAGGTCATATGTGTGACCATGAGCTGTTTTATCTTTGCCTTTATAATGAGGCGGGGAGGGCTGGTGTTCGGCTTGAGTTGCCGCTTTATCTCGACCACGTGGTAATCGGTAAGCCCCATTGCGTGGTGATGGTATGGGCTCCAGCGCCTCATCATCGAACTGTAGTAGCGATTTGCGCTTCGGGTAACTTTTGGCTGGGCGCTTAAGGCCGTATTCTTCGACTGCCAGGACATCAATCCATCTATCATTTAGCAGATCTTGATTAGCTTGAAGTTGCTGCTGCTTCTTTTTCAGGCTTCTTGCTATGGCTATTAGCTGGCACTTGAAGCACTCCTGCTCGAGAGGTTCTTCAGGCACGATGAAATCTTCGTTGTCGAGGCTCACCTCATCCTCAGAGAGCGGAAGATAATTAATTTCCTCAGAGTCTTCGTTTATGGCCTGTTCGTCAGGGCTAACTTGCCCATCTTCCCATTCTTCTTGTTCAGGAGTTGCTTCAACGGGGTCTTCATTATCGTCGGCACCATCAGGAGTATTATCTTCTCCTGTGCCGGTATTGCTATCTTTTGCACAACATGACTTGGACCAGCACCGCTGACGTTGGCGCTTAGGCTGTGTCCCAGGAGGTTTGTCCTCAACTGGGTCTTCTTTGTCGTCGTCGTTAGATTCTTTAGGCGTATCCACCATATATACATCATACGAAGACGTGGTCATCTAGCGTCCAGTAAATGGTGGATTTTGGTTTTGCTCCTCATCAGCATCGTCGTCCATACCGTCGATGTCTTCGGAGCCGTAATCGAGCGTGTCGGTTAAATCCTCGACCGTGGATATGAAGTGGGTGGCGGGTGGGAAGCAAAATTCCCTGTCATCAGCTTCTAGTTCGAACCGGATATAGTTTGGCTGTGAATCCCCCGCTAAGGATAGGTTTTTAATGAATTCAGCACATCGCCCAAGGGTGAGTGCCGGAAGATGTCCGCGGCAATGAATTTGGCGATCGATAACCGATCATGCTCGACATGCGCGGATGCACATAGTGCGGAACTTTTAACCAGAAACGAGCCCGAGGTTCCGGTGACATAGGCATTACCAGAGGTTAGGTCTGTGTGCGGCTCCAACGCCGTGGAGTCTGCAGCTTCCATGGCGGGGTTAAGCTTCCTGCCCTCGGATGGCGCGACCTGCTCCAGATTGAAGGCCAGAGTGATTACAGGTGCAATTTCCTGGGTATGGCCCGATGACAGATCTAAGTCATGTTCATCGAGGTGACGGGGAGCGATTGCCATGGTATCGAATCCGTCGAAGATCAAGTCTCCGCGGTATCCGCGACGTAGTTCAAGCTCCCGAATCTGACCTGACGGCCAGGGGCGTAGCTGTCGATCTGCTCCAGATGGCCAAGCAAGTTGGCCCATAATGCGAAGCCGCCGAACACAAAGATATGTCTGGGGAGGAAGACCTCCCCTTGGACAGCGTCGATGTGGATGATTGAAGGAGCCATCAAACCTTTTGAGGACGGCACGGTGGAACTCTCAATGGAAGCACCAATGTTGGTGTCAAAACCGGCGGATCTTGGGTAGGGGGTCCCATGTCTAAGGTCGATGGTAACAGGAGATAGGGGACACGATGTTTAACCAAGTTCGGGCCCTCTCTATGGAGGCAATACCCTACTTCCTACTTGATTGATCTTGATGAATATGAGTATTACAAGAGTTGATCTACCACGAGATCGAGATGGCTAAACCCTAAAAGCCTAGCCTGTCTGACTATGGTAATGATTGTCCTTCTTTTTGGACTAAGTCCTCCGGTTTATATAGACACCGGAAGGATCTAGGGTTACACAAGGTCGGTTACAAATAAAGGAATCTACTTATTTGATCGCCAAGCTTGCCTTCCATGCCAAGGAGAATCCCGCCCGGACACGGGTGCAGTCTTCGGTCTTTGTATCTTCACAGCCCGTTAGTCTGGCCCATGTCCAACAGGCCAGACGCCCGAGGACCCCTTCGTCCATGACTCCCTCAATGCCCCAGAAGGCACCCCATCTTTCTTCAACAAGTATCGGTATGTTTTCGGATTCGTTTCGTTCATGCGATATGTGCAAATCTTGGAGCGTCTTTTGCATTTAGTTTTCACTTTTCTTTTATGCACCATGTTGGTATGAGATAGTCCGGTTGATTTATAGAATGCTCTTTGCACTTCACTTATATCTTTTGAGTATGGCTTTAGAGAATGCTTCATGTGCTTCACTTATATCATTTGAAGTTTGGATTGCCCGTTTCTCTTCACATAGAAAACCACCATTTGTAGAATGCTCTTTTGCTTCACTTATATTGGTTAGAGCGTGGGCATATCTTTTTTAGAAAGAATTAAACTCTCTTGCTTCACTTATATCTATTTAGAGAGATGGCAGGAATTGGTCATTCACATGGTTAGTCATAAAATCCTACATAAAACTTGTAGATCACTGAATATGATATGTTTGATTCCTTGCAATATTTTTGCGATATAAAGATGGTGATATTAGAGTCATGCTAGTGGGTAGTTGTGTATTGTAGAAATACTTGTGTTGAAGTTTGTGATTCCCGTAGCATGCACGCATGGTCAAACGTTATGTGATGAAGTCGGAACATGATTTATTTATTGATTGTCTTCCTTATGAGTGGCGGTCGGGGACGAGCGATGGTCTTTTCCTACCAATCTATCCCCCTAGGAGCATGCGCGTAGTACTTTGTTTCGATAGCTAATAGACTTCTGCAATAAGTATGTGAGTTCTTTATGACTAATGTTGAGTCGATGGATTATACACACTCTCACCCTTCCATCATTGCTAGCCTCTTCGGTACCGTGCATTGCCCTTTCTCACCTCGAGAGTTGGTGCAAACTTCGCCGGTGCATCCAAACCCCGTGATACGATACACTCTATCACACATAAGCCTCCTTTTATCTTCCTCAAAACAGCCACCATACGCAACTTCTATCATCATCGTATACATGACTTGAGCATTCATTGCCATATTGCTTTGCATGATCGTAAGATAGCTAGCATGATATTTTCATGGCTTGTCCGTTTTTTCATATCTTTGCTATGCTAGATCATCGCACATCCTAGTACACTGCCAGAGACATTCATATAGAGTCATATCTTTGTTCTAGTATCGAGTTGTAAGTAAATAAAAGTGTGATGATCATCATTATTAGAGCATTGCCCCAGTGAGGAAAGGATGATGGAGACTCTGATTCCCCCACAAGTTGGGATGAGACTCCGGACTTAAAAAAAATAAAAGAGGCCAAAGAAGCCCAAATAAAAAAAGAGGACAAAGAAGCCCACCAAAAAAAATGATGAGAGAATAAGAGAGAAGGGGCAATGTTACTATCCTTTTACCACACTTGTGCTTCAGAGTAGCACCATGTTCTTCATATGGAGAGTCACTTGAGTTATCACTTTCATATACTAGTGGGAATTTTTCATTATAGAACTTGGCTTGTATATTCCGATGATGGGCTTCCTCAAATGCCCAAGGTCTTCATGAGCAAGCAAGTTGGATGCACACCCACTTAGTTTCAGTTTGAGCTTTCATACACTTATAGCTCTAGTGCATCTGTTGCATGGCAATCCCTACTCCTCGCATTGACATCAATTGATGCGCATCTCCATAGCCCGTTGATTAGCCGCGTCGATGCAAGACTTTCTCCTATTTGTCTTCTCCACACAACCTCCACCATCATATTCTATTCCACCTATAGTGCTATGTCCATGGCTCACGGTCATGTATTGCGTGAAAGTTGAAAAGGTTTGAGAACATCAAAAGTATGCAACAATTGCTTGGCTTGTCATCAGGGTTGTGCATGATTTGAATATTTTGTGTGGTGAAGATGGAGCATAGCCAGAACATATGATTTTGTAGGGATAACTTTCTTTGGCCATGTTATTTTGAAAAGACATGATTGCTTTATTAGTATGCTTGAAGTATTATTGCCTTAATGTCAAATGATAGACTATTGATTTGAATCACCCGTGTCTTAATATTCATGCCATGATTAGATTACATGATCAAGATTATGCTAGGTAGCATTCCACATCAAAAATTATCTTTTTTATCATTTACCTACTCGAGTACGAGCAGGAATTAAGCTTGGGGATGCTGATACGTCTCTGTCGTATCTATAAATTTTTATTGTTCCATTCCTATATTCTACAACTTTCATATACTTTTGGCAACTTTTTATACTATTTTTGGGACTAACATATTGATCCAGTGCCCAGTGTCAGTTCCTGTTTCTTGCATGTTTTTTGTTTCACAGAAAATCCATATCAAACGGAGTCCAAACGGGATAAAAACCGACGGAGATTTTTTTGGAGTATATGTGATTTTTGGGAAGAAGAATCAACACGAGACGATGCCCGAGGGGGCCACGAGGCAGGGGGCGCCCCAGGGGGTCAGGCGCTCCATGGGCCCTCGTGGCCACCCCGTAAGGTGGTTGATGCCCTTCTTTCGCTGCAAGAAAGCCAATATTTGGATAAATATCATGTCCAAATTTCAGCCCAATCAGAGTTACGGATCTCCGAGAATATAAGAAATGGTGAAAGGGCAGAATCTAGGAACGCAGAAATAGAGAGAGACAGAGAGACAGATCTAATCTCGGAGGGGCTCTTGCCCCTCCCATGCCATGGAGACCAAGGATCAGAGGGGAAACCCTTCTCCCATCTAGGGAGAAGGTCAAGGAAGAAGAAGAAGAAGAAGGGGGGCTCTCTCCCCCTCTCTCTCGGTGGCGCCGGAACGCCACTGGGGCCATCATCGCAACAACGATCTACAGCAACAACTTCACCACCGTCATCACTGTCGGTGTCAAAACTGGCGGATCTCGAATAGGGGGTCCCGAACTGTGCATCTAAGGTTAATGGTAACAGGGGACAGGGGACACAAAGCTTTACCCAGGTTCGGGCCCTCTTGATGGAGGTAATACCCTACGTCCTACTTGATTGATATTGATGAATACGAGGATTACAAGAGTTGATCTACCACGAGATTGCAATGGCTAAACCCTCGAAGTCTATCCTGTATGATTAAGGTATTGAGTATCCCCTATCCGGACTAAGTCCTCCGGTTTATATAGAATACGGGGAGATCTAGGGTTACATAAAGTCGGTTACATAATATGAAATCTTCATAGTTCTTCGCCAAGCTTGCCTTCCACGCCAAGGAGAGTCCCATCCAGACACGGGTACAGTCTTCGGTCTTCATATCTTCACAGCCCATCAGTCCGGCCCATATATAACAGGCTGGACGCCCAAGGACCCCTTAGTCTAGGACTCCCTCAGTAGCCCCTGAAGCTGGCTTCAATGACAAGGTATCCGGCGCGTAGTGCTGTCTTCGGCATTCCAAGGCGGGTTCCTCCTTCTAAACACCCGAATAATCTTCAGAAAAATTGATTGTGTCCGGACCTGTAACACACACCGCATACAACCGTAGAGAGAATATATTAACACATGAGCCCCATCCGCTGACAACTTTAGTAATGTAACGTCACGCCTGTCCCGTTATAATTTCGAACCGTTTTTTGCCCCATGTTTCGAGACGCGGTTGTCATTGACACGTCTTGTCAAAGCAGAGATCATGTCCCCTTATCACGGGATTCTCATCAATACTGGTGTGGGTAACCCAACCGTGCCATTTACAGAGCCTTGGGAGCAGGCGAATTTTAAGGCGTATGGGGGGGGCGTTCGATATTCACCGCCCTTATAAGGAGATAAGATTCCTCCTTCTCCCCCCACACTTTCCTCCTTCCTCTCCATCCTCGAGCTCAAACTCCCAAGTCTTCATTCAAACCAGCACCCAACCATGTCCAGATCCGGAGCCGACGGCAAGTGGATGACCTCCTCCGTTAAGAGGGAAAATATAGAGGAGCTCCGAGAGGCCGGATACCTAGCCAAGGAGATCGTTCACCGACTCCCAGCCGAGGGACAGATCGTCCCCACCCCTGAGCCTCACGAGAGAGTGGTGTTCCTCATGCATTTTGTCCGCGGGCTGGGATTCCCTCTCCACCCATTTGTCCGCGGATTGATGTTTTATTATGGGCTAGACTTCCATGATCTAGCCCCTAACTTTTTCCTCAACATCTCAGCATTTATTGTTGTGTGCGAGGCCTTTCTCCGCATTCCACCTCACTTCGGCCTATGGCTGAAGACCTTTAATGTGAAGCCAAAGGTGGTGAGAGGCCAACAGCCAGAGTGCGGAGGAGCTATGTTGGGTAAGATGCCCAACGACACCTGGCTCGAGGGTTCTTTCGTGGAGACGGTGACACTAACTGGATGGCGGCCCCCCAATTCCGATCCGGAGTTCCGATGCGCCTCACCTCCTGGCAAGAGAAGGGCCTAACCTGGGGTGCTCCGGGCGAGCTGACAGGGCTCCAGACGTGCGTCCAAAACATGATATCCAGAAAGATTAAGCTTGTCAATGTGATCCAGGTTATGCTCATCTGCCGAATCCTCCCGTGCCAACGTCGGACTTGTTATTTATGGGAATTCGATCCGGCGAAGCACCAGACGCTGTTAGAGCTCTTCGTCACAATGCACGAGGATATCTGTAAAGTGCTATTCAAGGCCGGCGAGATGCCACCGCCTACAACCGAGGATCGTGGGCTTAGCTCAAAGCGCCAAGCTAATTCGGTAAGTTTTTTTCACGCTCTCAAGGCATAACCTTTACTAGCACATTGTGAGAAAGAAGTCTAAGCTCTCCTATCAATTTTTTCCTTAGGCCAGGGTCAACATAGCGAGGCAGATTAACTGTCCAGCCCCGCTACCCGGAGACGAAGAGACCCCACTCCTGACGAAGATGTTGTTCCCGGCGCCTTATGACGTGCCAGAGAAGAAGGCCAAAAAGGCGGCCAAGGGGACCAGGAGTGGCCTGATACGTCCATTTTGCATCATGCTTTTATATCGATATTTATTGCATTATGGGCTGTTGTTACACATTATGTCACAATACTTATGCCTATTCTCTCTTATTTTACAAGGTTTACATAAAGAGGGAGAATGCCGGCAGCTGGGATTCTGGGCTGGAAAAGGAGCAAATATTAGAGACCTATTCCGCACAGCTCCAAAAGTCATGAAACTTCACGGAAGTCATTTTCAGAATATATAAAAAATACTGAGCGCAATAAGTTCACCAGGGGGCACACCCTTGTAACGCCCAGAGACCGATGTGCCAGGTGTCGTGCAGTTATTCTCTGTTGTTGCCTTGTCATTGCTTGCGTGTCATGCATTGCATATCATGTCATCATATGCATTTCATCTGCATACGTGTTCGTCTCATGCATCCGAGCATTTTCCTCGTTATCCGTTTTGCATTCCGGCGCTTCGTTCTCCTCCGGTGGTCATTTCTACCTTTCTTTTGTGTGTGGGCATTAAACATTTCCGGATTGGACCGAGACTTGTCATGCGGCCTTGGTTTACTACCGGTAGACCGCCTGTCAAGTTTCGTATCATTTGGACTTCGTTTGATACTCCAACGGTTAACCGAGGGACCGAGAAGGCCTCGTGTGTGTTGCAGCCCAACACCCGTCCAATTTGGCCCAAAACCCACCTTACTCTGCTCCATCATCTAGAGAGTTCGATCACGATCGTGTGGCCGCAAACCGCACCTCATTTGGACTCTCCTAGCTCCCTCTACACATATATATGTGTCTCCCTCCGAAATTCTCGCGCAGATCTAACCCTAGCTTCTTCCCACTCCGCCGCCGGACATGTCCGCGCCCGCCGGACGCGTCCAGCCTCCACCTCACGCTATCCAATCAGAAGCCGCCACATCGCCCCGCCGCCACTCCCCTCCAACCACAGCGCGCCATGTCAGCGCCCGCGCCGCCCCACTTCGCCGTCGGCCCACGGAGCCCATCCGGGGCCCGCACGGGCCCAGTTTTGCCGCCGCCGCACAGGAGCGCCCGTCTCCCCTTCGCCTTGCCGGATCGGCGCGCTGCCGCCACCCCTTTGCTGGCCATCGCCGGAGCTTCGCGCAGCCGCTTCGCCAGGTCACCAGCGCCGCCATCCTCTTCCTCTCTGCTTCTCTCTCTCATGAGCGTCCTCTCTCTGTTCTTCCCAGGGGTCTTCGCCGGAGTCCCATGCCTCGTGCTCGTCGCCGGAGTGGACGGGTCTCGCCGGTGCTGCCGCCCTCTCGTCGAACCCGGCCTCCCCATCGTCCTTGGGTGTCCTCCGCCCCAGATCCGGTTGCCCCGCCACCGATCTACCCGTTTCTGGCGCCTCCCGCGCACCCCCGGCCTTCGCAGCCCTCGCCGGAGTCCCTGTACCGCCGCGCCACCGCCATGGCCATCCTCGGCTTCGAGCTCAGGAGGAGCACAACGGGGCTCTCGCTCACCTGTGCCTCGTGGGCCGGCCCATCTCTCCAGCTTCCCCGGCCCACCTCCAGATCCGCGCCGCTCTTCCGGCCTGCCTCCTCTTCCTTCACGGGCCGCAGCCCAGGGGTGAGACACCCCCAGTGCCCCGCCTCTTTTTTTCCCTTCCTGCTGTTGGGCTAGTCCATTTCGGCCCGTGATGTTTTTTTCAGCGCCTGGGATTTTTCCTAATTATTCCAAAGATTGCCAGTTTTGCAGAATAGTCCCCCTAGTTCATGCATTTAATAACTCACTAACCGTGCATCGGATTAAAATGTTTTATATATGAACTTGCTCAGAATTTTGTGTAGATTAATAATATCCAACTTTCATCTATGTTTGAAAGGTTAAAAATGTTGTTTGCATTAATTTGCTCCTATGCCATGTTAAAATGATTTAATTCATAACTAAATAACCGTAGCTCGGATTTAAATAATCTTTATATGTAATTGGGGTAGAAAAATGCCTAGTTTAACATGGTGCACTCATCTTGCATGTTTAACAACGCTAAAATATTTTTAGGGCAGAACAGTACCAAATCTATAATATGCTCATGAGGAGTTTCCGGAATTGTTGTTCATTGCTTCCGGCCTCATTTAAACCTTGACTAGATAGGTAGTTTTCATTTGCTTCACTCTCTTGCCATGCTAACAACATTTAATATTGTTGGGGTACATAAACGAGATCAAACTAAATAACTTATTGTGGTGTTTCGTCAATATGCAACTCGTTGCATATTGAGCTCCACTTAATTTGTAGGGTTGCTTGTGTACTTTACTATGCCATGCCTCATTAAACCGGACATGCATCATACTTGATTGTGCATCATGCCATGTTCATGTCGTGGTTGTTTACTAATGTTGTGTGCTTCTTTTCCGGTGTTTGCTTCTTCGGGTTGGTTTCGGTAACGTCGCGTTGTGAGGACCCGTTCGTCTACGTTCCGTTTGTCTTCTTCATGGACTCGTTCTTCTTCCTTGCGGGATTTCAGGCAAGATGATCATACCCTCGAAATCACTACTATCTTTGCTATGCTAGTTTGCTCGCTCTTTTGCTATGCCAATGCTACGATGCCTACCAATTGCTTGTCAGCCTCCCAATTGTCATGTCAAACCTCTAACCCACCATGTCCTAGCAACCGTTGATTGGCTATGTTACCGCTTTGCTCAACCCCTCTTATAGCGTTGTTAGTTGCAGGTGAAGATTGAAGTTTGTTCCTTGTCGGAACATGGAGATCGTTCCTTGTTGGAACATGTTTACTTGTTGGGATATCACAATATATCTTATTTAATTAATGCATCTATATACTTGGTAAAGGGTGGAAGGCTCGGCCTTATGCCTGGTGTTTTGTTCCACTCTTGCCGCCCTAGTTTCTGTCATATCGGTGTTATGTTCCCGGATTTTGCGTCCCTTACGCGGTTGGGCTATTATGGGAACCCCTTGACAGTTCGCCTTAAGTAAAGCTCTTCCAGCAATGCCCAACATTGGTTTTACCATTTGCCACCTAGCCCTTTTCTTTCCCTTGGGTTGGCCAGCCCAAGGGTCATCTTTATTTTACCCCCCCCCCCCGGGCCAGTGCTCCTCTGAGTGTTGGTCCAAACTAGAGTCCTGTGCAGCGCCCCCTCAGGGAAACTCAAGGTTTGGTTTTAGTTGTATGGAGCGCTCATCTGAGTGTGCCCTGAGAAAGAGATATGTGCAGCTCCTATCGGGATTTGTCGGCACATTCGGGCGGTGTTGCTGGTTTAGTTTTACCCTGTCGAAATGTCTTGTTGTACCGGGATACCGAGTCTGATCGGAACGCCTCGGGTGGAGGTCTATTCCTTCGTTGACCGTGAGAGCTTGTCATGGGCTAAGTTGGGACACCCTGCAGAGATTTGAACTTTCGAAAGCCATGCCCGCGGTTATGGGCAGATGGGAATTTGTTAACGTCCGGTTGTAGAAAACCTAAACTTAACCTTAATTAAAATGAATCAACTGCGTGTGTAACCGTGATGGTCTCTTTCCGGCGGAGTCCGGGAAGTGAACACGGTTGTTGGAGTTATGCTTGACGTAGGTTGTTTTAGGATCACTTCTTGATCATAGTTTCTCGACCATGCTTTGCCCTCTCTTCTCGCTCTCATTTGCGTACGTTAGCCACCATATATGATAGTCGCTTGCTGCAGCTCCACCCTCTTACCTTTACCTTACCCATAAGCTTAAATAGTCTTGATCGCGAGGGTGCGAGATTGCTGAGTCGCCGTGGCTCACAGATACTTCCAAAACCAGCTTGCAGGTGCCGATGATTCCGTGCAGATGACGCAACCAAGCTCAGGAGGAGCTCGATGAATATCTTTCCTTTGTGTTGTTTCGATTCTAGTTGATAAGTAGTGGAGCCCAGTTGGCGTCGATCTGGGACCTTTGTCGCATTTGGAGTTCTTCTTTTCTTTTGGTTCCGTAGTCGGACCATGAGTGTATTTGATTGATGTAATGTTTATTCATGTAATTTTGTGAAGTGGCGATTGTAAGCCAACTGTGTATCTCTTTCCCTTATGTATTCCATGGGTTGTGTGAAGATTACCTCACTTGAGACATATGCCTTCAATGCAATTATGTCTCTAAGTCGTGCCTCGACACGTGGGAGCTATAGTTGCATCGAGGGTGTTACAACCCTGCCCACGAGGGTGGGGGCACGCCCTACCCCCCTGGGCGCGCCCCCTGCCTCGTGGGCCCCCTGGTGGCCCTCCGATGCCCATCTTCTGCTATATGGAGTCTTTGGATGAGGAAAAAAAATCATAAGCCAGCTTTCGGGACGAGACTCCGCCGCCACGAGGCGAAACCTTGGCGGAACCAATCTAGGGCTCCGGCGGAGCTGTTCTATCGGGAAAACTTCCCTCTGGGAGGGGGAAATCATTACCATCGTCATCACCAACGATCTTCTCATCGGGAGGGGGTCAATCTCCATCAACATCTTCACTAGCATCATCTCCTCTCAAACCCTAGTTCATCTCTTGTATCCAATTCTTGTCTCTAAGTCCGGGAATGGTACCCGTCGGTTGCTAGTAGTGTTAATTACTCCTTGTAGTTGATGCTAGTTGGTTTATTTGGTGGAAGATCATATGTTCATATCCTATATGCATATCAATACCCCTCTGATTATGAACATGAATATGCTTTGTGAGTAGTTACGTTTGTTCCTGAGGACATGGGAGAAGTCTTGCTATTAGTAGTCATGTGAATTTGGTATTCGTTCGATATTTTGATGAGATGTATGTTGTCTCTCCTCTAGTGGTGTTATGTGAACGTCGACTACATGACACTTCACCATTATTTGGTCCTAGAAGAAGCCATTGGGAAGTAATAAGTAGATGATGGGTTGCTAGAGTGACAGAAGCTTAAACCCTAGTTTACGCGGTGCTTCGTAAGGGGCTGATTTGGATCCATATGTTTCATACTATGGTTAGGTTTACCTTAATACTTTTGTTGTAGTTGCGGATGCTTGCAATAGAGGTTAATCATAAGTGGGATGCTTGTCCAAGTAAGGGCAGTATCCAAGCACCGGTCCACCCACATACCAAATTATCAAAGTACTGAACACGAATCATATGATCGTGATGAAACCTAGCTTGATGATAAATCCCATGTGTCCTCGGGAGCGCTTTTCTCTGTATAAGAGTTTGTCTAGGCTTGTCCTTTGCTACAAAAAGGGTTGGGCCACCTTGCTGCACTTTATTTACTTTTGCTACTTGTTGCTTGTTACAAATTATCTTATCACAAAACTATTTGTTACCTATAATTTCAGTGCTTGCAGAGAATACCTTGCTGAAAACCACTTATCATTTCCTTCTGCTCCTCGTTGGGTTCGACACTCTTACTTATCTAAAGGACTACGATAGATCCCCTATACTTGTGGGTCATCACGACTCTTTTCTGGCGCCGTTTCCGGGGAGTGAAGCACCTTTGGTAGGTGGAATTTGGTAAGGAAAAATTTATATAGTGTGCTGAAATTTACTGTCACTTGTTGCTATGAAAAGTAATCCTCTGAGGGGCTTGTTCGGGGTATCTTCACCCCGACCAGTAGAGCAAAGAGTTGCTCCTCAACCTACTGAAAATGAAAATGTCTACTTTGAGATTCCTTCGGGTATGATAGAAAAACTGCTAGCTAAACCTTTTGCAGGAGATGGAACATTATGTCCCGATGAGCACCTAATATATGTGGATGAAGTTTGTGGATTATTTAAGCTTGCAGGTGTGCCCGATGATGTTATTAAGAAGAAGGTCTTCCCTTTATGTTTGAAGGGAGATGCATTTACATGGTATAGGTTATGTGATGATATGGGATCATGGAACTACAAATGATTGAAATTGGAATTTCATCAGAAGTTTTATCCTATGCATTGTGTTCATCATGATCACAATTATATATATAATTTTTGGCATCGCGGAGGAGAAAGCATCGCTCAAGCTTGGGGAAGGCTTAAATCAATGTTATATTCATGTCCCAATCATGAGCTCTTAAGAGAAATGATTATTCAAAATTTATATGCTCGGCTTTCTGATAACAACCGCACAATGCTCAATACTTCTTGTGCTGGCTCTTTTATGATGAAGACTATTGAATTCAAATGGGATTTATTGGAAAGAATTAAATGCAACTCTGAAGATTGGGACCTCGACAAAGGTAAGAAGTCAGGTATGACACCTAAGTTTTATTGTGTTTAATCTTTTATGGATACTGATGTTTTCCGTAAATTTGGCACTAAATATGGACTTGACTCTGAAATAGTAGCTTCTTTCTGTGAATCTTTTGATACTCATGTTGATCTCCCTAGGGAGAATTGATTTAAATATCATCCTCCCATAGAAGTAAAAGTAGCTGCACCTATTAAAGTGGAAGAAAAGACTGTCACTTATAATAATCCTATTGATCCTACTGCTTATGTTGAGAAACCACCTTTTCCTGTTAGGATAAAAGATCATGCTAAAGCTTCAACTGTGGTTTGTAAAAGCAATATTAGAACTTATACACCTCCTGAGCAAGTTAAAGTTGAACCTAATATTGCTATTGTTAATGATCTCTTGTCTAATAATAATGATGGGCATGTTATTCATTTCTGTGATGAGACTGCTAGAATTGCTAAACCTTGTGCTTAAGATAAACATAGACCCATGGTAGGCATGCCTATTATTTCTGTTAAATAGGAGATCATTGTTATCATGGCTTGTGTGATATGAGTGCTAGTGCTAGTGCAATACCTATTGACTTATACAAAGAAATTGTGCATGATATTGCACCTGCTGAGTTAGAAGAAATTGATGTCACTATTAAACTTGCCAATAGAGATACTATTTCACCCATGGGAATTGTTAGAGATGTTGAAGTCTTATGTGGGAATACTCAATATCCCGCTGATTTTCTTGTTCTTGGTTCCCCACAAGATAGCTTTTGTCCCATTATATTTGGTAGACCCTTCTTGAACACAGTTAATGCTAAGATAGATTGCAAAAAGGATGTTGTTACTATTGGTTTAGGTGATATGTCTCATGAGTTTAATTTCTCTAAATTTCGTAGACAACACCGTGAAGAGGAATTGCCTAGTAAAGATGAAATTATTGGTCTTGCTTCTATTGCCGTGCCTCCTAGTGATCCTTTAGAACAATATTTGCTAGACCATGAAAATGATATGTTTATGAATGAAAGAAGGGAAATAGATGAAGTGTTCTTTAAACAGGAACCCATCCTGAAATACAATTTACCTGTCGAAATCCTAGGGGATCCTCCTCCACCCAAGGGTGATCCCGTGTTTGAGCTCAAACCATTACCTGATACTCTTAAATATGCTTATCTTGATGAGAAAAAGATATATCCTGTTATTATTAGTGCTAACCTTTCAGAGCATGAAGAAGAGAGATTATTGAAAACTCTGAAGAAGCACCGTGGTGCTATTGGATATACTCTTGATGATCTTAAGGGCATTAGTCCCACTCTATGTCAACACAAAATAAATTTGGAGAAAGATGCCAAACCAGTTCGTGATCACCAATGATAGCTTAATCCTAAGATGAAAGAAGTGGTAAGAAAGGAAATACTAAAGCTCCTTGAGGAAGGTATAATTTATCTCGTTGCTGATAGTCAGTGGGTAAGTCCTGTCCATTGTGTTCCTAAGAAGGGACATATTAATGTCGTTCCTAATGATAAAGATGAATTGATTTCACAAAGAATTATTACAGGTTATTGGATGGTAATTGATTTCCGCAAATTAAATAAGTCTACTAAAAAGGATCATTACCCCTTACCTTTTACTGATCAAATTCTAGAAAGATTACCCATACATACACATTTTTGCTTTCTAGATGGTTATTCTGGTTTCTCTCAAATACCTGTGTCAGCTGATGATCAATCTAAGAGTACTTTTGCTTATAGATGTATGCCTTTTGGTTTATGTAATGCACCTGCTACCTTCCAAAGATGCATGATGGCTATATTCTCTGACTTTTGTGAAAAGATTTGCGAGGTTTTCATGGACGATTTCTCCGTCTATGGATCCTCTTTTGATGATTGCTTAAGCAAACTTGATCGAGTTTTGCAAAGATGTGAAGAAACTAACCTTGTCTTGAATTGGGAGAAGTGCCACTTTATAGTTAATGAAGGTATTGTCTTGGGGCATAAAGTTTTTGAAAGAGGTATTGAAGTTGATAAAGCTAAGGTTGATGCTATTGAAAAGATGCCATGTCCCAAGGACATCAAAGGTATAAGAAGTTTCCTTGGTCACGCCAGTTTTTATAGGAGGTTCATTAAGGACTTCTCAAAAATTTCTCGGCCTTTGACTTATTTATTACAAAAAGATATACCATTTGTTTTTTATGATGATTGCGCAGAAGCATTTGAAATACTTAAGAAAGCATTGATCTCTGCACCTATTGTTCAGCCACCTGATTGGAATTTACCCTTTGAAATTATGTGTGATGCTAGTGATTATGCTGTAGGTGCTGTTCTAGGGCAAAGAATTGATAATAAATTAAATGTTATTCAATATTCTAGTAAAACTCTAGACAATGCTCAGAGAAATTATGCTACAACTGAAAAAGAATTCTTAGCAGTTGTATTTGCTTGTGATAAGTTCAGACCTTATATTGTTGATTCTAAAGTAACTATTCACACAGATCATGCTGCTATTAAATATCTTATGGAAAAGAAAGATGCTAAACCTAGACTTATTAGATGGGTTCTCTTGCTACAAGAATTTGATTTGCATATTATTGATAGAAAGGGAGCTGAGAATCCCGTTGCAGACAACTTGTCTAGGCTAGAGAATGTTCTTGATGACCCACTACCTATTGATGATAGCTTTCTTGATGAACAATTAAATGTCATAAATGCTTCTCACACTGCTCCATGGTATGCTGATTATGCTAATTACATTGTTGCTAAGTTTATACCACCTGGTTTCACATACCAGCAAAAGAAAAGGCTCTTCTATGATTTACAACATTACTTCTGGGATGATCCACATCTTTATAAAGGAGTAGATGGTGTTATTAGATGTTGTGTACTTGAGCATGAACAGAAACAGATCCTACACAAGTGTCACTCCGAGGTATTGCAATCCGGTTTTTATTGGCCTACTCTCTTCAAGGATGCCCGTAAGCTTGTTGTATCTTGTGATGAATGTCAAAGAATTGGTAATATTAGTAGACGTCAAGAAATGCCTATGAATTATTCACTTGTTATCGAACGATTTGATGTTTGGGGCTTTGATTATATGGGACCTTTTCCTGCCTCCAATGGATACACACATATTTTAGTTGCTGTTGATTATGTTACTAAGTGGGTGGAAGCTATTCCAACTAGTAGTGCTGATAATAACACCTCTATTAAGATGCTTAAAGAAGTTATTTTTCCAAGGTTTGGAGTCCCTAGATATTTAATGACTGATGGTGGTTCACATTTTATTCATGGTGCTTTCCGTAAAATGCTTGCTAAATATGATGTTAATCATAGAATTGCATCTCCTTATCACCCACAGTCTAGTGGTCAAGTAGAATTGAGCAATAGAGAACTCAAATTAATTTTGCAAAAGACTGTTAATAGATCTAGAAAGAATTGGTCCAAGAAACTTGATGATGCATTATGGGCCTATGGAACTGCATATAAAAATCCTATGGGTATGTCTCCGTATAAAATGGTTTACGGAAAAGCATGTCACTTACCTCTCGAACTAGAACATAAGGCTTATTGGGCTATTAAAGAACTCAATTATGATTTCAAACTTGCCGGTGAGAAGAGGTTATTTGACATTAGCTCACTTGATGAATGGAGAACCCAAGCCTATGAGAATGCCAAATTATTTAAAGAAAAAGTTAAAAGATGGCATGACAAAAGAATACAAAAGCATGAGTTTAATATAGGTGATTATGTATTGCTATACAACTCTCGTTTAAGGTTTTTTGCAGGAAAACTTCTCTCTAAATGGGAAGGTCCTTATGTTATCGAGGAGGTCTATCGTTCCGGTGCCTTAAAAATCAACAACTTCGAAGGCACAAATCCGAAGGTGGTGAACGGCCAAATAATTAAATATTACTCCCTCCGTTTTTATTTAGTTCACATATTAGCTTTGGTCAAAGTCAAGCTCTACAAACTTTGACCAAGCTTATAAACAAAAATATTAAGATATACAATAACAAATCAACAACATTAGATTTATTATTGAATGTACTTTCACATCATATATACTTATTATGATAAATGTCTATATTGTTTTCTATAAACTTGGTCAAACTTTACGAAGTTTGACTTTAGTCAACTCTAATATGCAGAGTAAATAAAAACAGAGGGTTATCGAAACCAATGTTATTGAAACCGTAACCCCGAAGGAATACATAAGGGACACTTTCCTGAATGTTTTAGACTCCGAAAAGGAATAGGTATGTGGCACAGTAAGTAAACCTACTCCAAAACAGTTCTAATGGCAATTTTCTCCCATTTTGGAATATTTAGAAAAACAGAAAAATAAGAAGCAGTCCGGGAAGGACACGAGGGCTCCACGAGGGTAGAGGGTGCGCCCTACCCCCCTGGGCGCGCCCCCTACCTCGTGGGCACTTCGTGTGCTCTCCGGACTCCGTTTTCTTACACGTTACATATTTTGGTCGGTAAAAATTCATTATATAATCTCCCGGAGGTTTTGACTCCCATATCACGCAAATATCTCTCGTCTTTGTTTCGAGTTTTTTTCTGACAGATCTAGGTCATCATGTCATCTTCAAGTGCCCCCAAGGACAAGATTTTCGAGAAGGTCATCAACCCTTACCTCGCGGAAGTGCTCCAACACCCTCAAACCATTGAGATGCGTGAGGGGGTGCTGCACATCCGTGATGCTGAGGGACCAAGGAGGACCGGAAGCATGGAAACAAGGATCGAGGCAATGGAGCAACAAGTTTTAAGGTGCCAGGAGATGGTGGAGCGTGGACTTGACTCCAATCACATTATGATCACGGAGTTAACCAACAACCACAAGCTGGATGCCAAGGACATTGGGGAGGCCATCTTCAAGCTTCACGAGAAAATCGAGCACCTCCAAGCCCAGATCTATCACCTGCAAAACCAAAACTATGAGTATGAGTATAGATTCAAGTGGATGAGTTTGGCTGCAGATTTGAGGATTCAGGAGACTCGGTCATCCTTCTATGATGGCGAGCCTATGCCTTGGAAGAAGGACGACAAGCCTACATCATCAACAACTCCACCCTCTCCACCAACAAAGAAGAATTGAGTATCTGGTATGGGCACTCCCCTTGGCAACTTCCAAGCTTGGGGGAGTGCCCCGGTATCGTATCACCATCACTTTTATATTTACCGCTTTTCTTAGTTCGATCCTTTTGATAATATTTTGATCTAGTAGAGTAAAAGTTCTTAGTATGATCTAGTTGTGAGTTTTGCTTTATGATCCTTCTATGTAATCGAGTCCGTGAGCTATATATAATAAACATTAGTGTTGAGTCAAGGGCTTGATTGTTTTGCCATGATCTTGAGTGAATAAAATAAAAGAGAAAGAATAAAAAGAAATAAAAGAGATCATATGGATCTTATGGAGAGTAATGATCTCACATAGAAGAGTATGATGAATAAAAGTTGTTGAGAGTTGACAAACATAGTTTTGGTCATCGTCGCAATTAATAGGAAGTAATAAAGAAAGAGAGGTCTTCACATATAAATATACTATCTTTTACATCTTTTATGGTTGTGAGCACTCATTAAAATATGACATGCTAACGAGTTGATGTTGGACAAAGAAGACAACATAATGGGTTATGTTTTCTTACATCTGAGATAAATTATATTGTCATGGATTATCCCCTCATGCTAGCCAAATTCTTTGCACCAAGTAGAGATACTACTTGTGCTTCCAAACACCCTTAAACCAGTTTTGCCATGAGAGTCCACCATACCTACATATGGATTGAGTAAGATCCACCAAGTAAGTTGTCATCGGTGCAAGCAATAAAAATTGCTCTCTAAATATGTATGACTTATTAGTGTGGGAGAAAATAAGCTTTATATGATCGTGTGATATGGAAGAAATAAAAGTGACAGACTGCATAATAAAGGTCCATATCACAAGTGGCAATATAAAGTGACGTTCTTTCGCATTAAGATTTTGTGCATCCAACCATAAAAGCACATGACAACCTCTACTTCCCTCTACGAAGGGCCTATCTTTAACTTTTATCTCCTACTTCGCATAAGAGTCATGGTGATCTTCACCCTTCCTTTTTTAAATTTTATCTTTTTGCAAGCAAAACATGTTGGAAAGATCCTGGTATATATGGCTAATTGGATGCGAGTTTTCATGAACTATTATTGTTGACATTACCCTTGAGGTAAAACGTTGGGAGTCAAAACTATAAGCCCCTATCTTTCTGTGTGTCCAATTAAAACTCCATACCCATAAGTATTGCGTGAGTGTTAGCAATTGTGAAAGACTATATGATAGTTGAGTATGTGGACTTGCTGAAAAGCTCTTGTATTGACTCTTTCCTATGTTATGATAAATTGCAATTGCTTCAATGACTGAGATTATAGTTGGTTAGTTTTCAATGAAGTTTATGATTCATACTTCAAATTGTGATTTAATTGTTACTCTAGCATAAGAGATCATATGACAAGAATTATGTAAGTTGTTGTTCTAAGAATGATCATGATGCCCTCATGTCCGTATTTTATTTTTATCGACACCTTCATCTCTAAACATGTGGACATATTTTTCAATTTCGGCTTTCGCTTGAGGACAAGCGGGGTCTAAGCTTGGGGGAGTTGATACGTCCATTTTGCATCATGCTTTTATATCGATATTTATTGCATTATGGGCTGTTATTACACATTATGTCACAATACTTATGCCTATTCTCTCTTATTTTACAAGGTTTACATAAAGAGGGAGAATGCCGGCAGCTGGAATTCTGGGCTGGAAAAGGAGCAAATATTACAGACCTATTCTATACAGCTCCAAAGTCCTGAGACTTCAAGGAAGTCATTTTTAGAATATATAAAAAATACTGAGCGCAAGAAGTTCACCAAGGGGGCCACACCGTGCCCACGAGGGTGGGGGCGCGCCCTACCCCCTGGGCGCGCCCCCTGCCTCGTGGCCCCCCTGGTGGCCCTCCGATGCCCATCTTCTGCTATATGGAGTCTTTCGATGAGGAAAAAATCATAAGCCAGCTTTCGGGACGAGACTCCGTCGCCACGAGGCAGAACCTTGGCGGAACCAATCTAGGGCTCCGGCGGAGCTGTTCTGTTGGGGAAACTTCCCTTCGGGAGGGGGCAATCATCGCCATCGTCATCACCAACGATCCTCTCATCGGGAGGGGGTCAATCTCCATCAACATCTTCACCAACACCATCTCTTCTCAAACCCTAGTTCATCTCTTGTATCCAATTCTTGTCTCTAAGTCCGGGATTGGTACCTGTGGGTTGCTAGTAGTGTTAATTACTCATTGTAGTTGATGCTAGTTGGTTTATTTGGTGGAAGGTCATATGTTCAGATCCTATATGCATATTAATACCCCTCTGATTATGAGCATGAATATGCTTTGTGAGTAGTTACGTTTGTTCCTGAGGACATGGGAGAAGTCTTGCTATTAGTAGTCATGTGAATTTGGTATTTGTTCGATATTTTGATGAGATGTATGTTGTCTCTCCTCTAGTGGTGTTATGTGAACGTCGACTACATGACACTTCACCATTATTTGGGCCTAGAGGAAGGCATTGGGAAGTAATAAGTAGATGATGGGTTGCTAGAGTGACAGAAGCTTAAACCCTAGTTTATGTGTTGCTTCATAAGGGGCTGATTTGGATCCATATGTTTCATGCTATGGTTAGGTTTACCTTGATACTTTTGTTGTAGTTGCGGATGCTTGCAATAGAGGATAATCATAAGTCGGATGCTTGTCCAAGTAAGGGTAGTACCCAAGCACCGATCCACCCACATACCAAATTATCAAAGTACCGAATGTGAATCATATGATCGTGATGAAACCTAGCTTGACGATAATTCCCATGTGTCCTCGGGAGCGCTTTTCTCTATATAAGAGTTTGTCCAGGTTTGTCCTTTGCTACAAAAAGGATTGGGCCACCTTGCTACACTTTATTTACTTTTGCTACCTGTAGGATCGGAAGTATGTCTAGAGGGGGGGTGATTAGACTACTTGACCAAATAAAAATCTAGCCTTTTCCAATTTTAGTTCTTGGCAAATTTTAGCACCTTAGCACAAACAAGTAATCAACCTACACATGCAATTCTAAGAGTATAGCAACTGAATGTAAAACAATTGCATATGAAGGTAAAGGGATGAGTTTGAGGGAGCAAACGCAATGTTGACACAGAGATTTTTGGCGTGGTTCCAATAGGTGGTGCTATCGTACATCCACGTTGATGGAGACTTCAACCCACAAAGGGTAACGGTCGCGCCAGTCCATGGAGGGCTCCACCCACGAAGGATCCACGAAGAAGCAACCTTGTCTATCCCACCATGGCCGTCTCCCATGAAGGACTTGCCTCACTAGGGTAGATCTTCACAAAGTAGGTGATCTCCTTGCCCTTATAAACTCCTTGGTTCAACTCCACAATCTTGTTGGAGGTTCCCAAGTGACACCTAGACAATCTAGGAGACACCACTCTCCAAGAAGTAACAAATGGTGTGTTGATGATGAACTCCTTGATCTTGTGCTTCAAATGATAATCTCCCCAACACTCAACTCTCTCTCATAGGATTAGATTTGGTAGAAAGAAGATTTGAGTGGAAAGCAACTTGGGGAAGGCTAGAGATCAAGATTTATGTGGTTGGAATGGAATATCTTGACCTCAACACAAGTGTAGGTGGTTCTCTCTCAGAAAATGTGTATTGGAAGTGTAGGCATATTCTGATGGCTCTCTCCACGAATGAAGAGTGGGTGGAGGGGTATATATAGCCTCCACACAGAATATAACTGTTACACACAAATCACCAAACTCGGTGGGACCGAATCATTAAACTCGGTGGGACCGATTTACTTCAAAATGTGAACGCTAGGATTCTCGGTGGGACCGATACCATTAGGGTTAGGGCATAACGTAATCTCGGTGAGACCAACTACACAAACTCGGTGAGACAGATTTTGGTAATAGCCAAACAGAGAGTTGGTCTGGCAAACTTGATGGGACTGATTCGCTCTTTCGGTTGGACCGAAACGTTACGAAAAGGAAACAGAGAGTTTGCATTGCAATCTTGGTGGGACCAATCACTCATCTCGGTTAGACCGAAACGTTACAAAGGGAAACATAGAGTTGCAACCCCATCTCGGTGAGACTGAGATCCCTATCGGTGAGACCGAATTGATTAGGGTTTCTGGCATTGGCTATGTCAACTGAACTCGGTGGCTCCGGATGAGAAACTTCGGTGGGGCCGAGCTGGACTTTTTGGTTTAGGACATATGTGGAAGTGAGAAAGTAGTGGAGGGTTTTGGAGCATACCACTAAGCATTTTGAGCAAGATTCTCATTAAGCAACACCTCATCCCTTCTTAATAGTATTGGCTTTTCCTATAGACTCAATGTGATCTTGGATCACTAAAATAGAAAATGTAGAGTCTTGTGCTTTGATCTTGAGCCAATCCTTTGCCCTCAGCATTTTGATGGGTCCACTTTCTAATCCATGCCATGCCAAACATTGAGCTTTCCGGAAATATTTATCTTGGAATAGCATTAGCTCAATGAGCTATATGTTGTTAGGAATTACCAAAACCACCCTGGGATAGTTGCACTTTCAATCTCCCCCTCTTTGGTAATTGATGACAACATATAGATAAAAGCTTCGACAAATGATAAATGAGATTGAAAAAACATCGTCGCTTTGAGAAGTATGTGATAAGCAAGAGCTCCCCCTAAATTTGTGCATTATTTAAGATTTTCTTTTGAATGCAAATGCACAATCGATTAGGATTATGGGTTAGTCTTCCATGTCACATACATCTTGGTGGAGCGCTCAAAATGATAGAGATTAAAGACATGCACTCATCACCAAGCAAAGTGAATGATCATAGTAGGATATGAAAGATAGCATTATCCAACAAGCATTAAGGGTAGCATATGATCAAACACTTGACCAAGTAAGTATCTCACAAGGACACAAAGTAGTATCACACAAGCACGCAATAAAGTTTCAAACCAAACCAAATAAGTGCAAAGAGAGATAAAAACCAACACACTCTCTCTCTCGAAGCCTATGATCTATACATTTTTCTCCCCCTTTGGCAACAAATTACCAAAAAGTTTGAAAATGCATAGTGCTAAAACGACTCTCAGGCTTGATCTTCGGGAGGTGGAGTAGATATGACTCCAAGGACAAAAGCTTCCGATGAAGTAGTTGGAGCAGATGGAGTGGGTGTTGGAGGTGGCACTAGAGCTGTGGTTGCTGGTGCTGACACTGAAGCTCGATTATCTGTCATAGGCACTGCAACATACCTTGGACCTCGTGGCACTCGCTTGAAAGCATGAGTAGTGGACTTGCCCTTCCTCTCCTCTGATTCCTCCTATAGCTGCTCAACTGTAGATTGGATCTCAGTTACCTTGATATCTAGATCATAGAACTTTCGCTCAACAATCCTCTCCAGGCTCTCCTGGTTCTTGGTCAGGGTGGCCAAGCCCTTCTCAATCCTCAGGGTGGATTGGATCAGATATCCAAGCTGGTCTTGCTTGGTCTTCAAGAACACCCGAGATGCCTCCTCAATAGTTGGCATCTTTGCAGCCTTTTCTGCCCTTGCCTTCTCTCTCTTCTTATGTGCTTCAGCTGAAGATGGTTCATTTTCATCCATCACCATAGTGTTGTCTTCAAATTCAGGATAGATGGGGAGGTGCTCCTCGTCCAAAAGATATGTGCATGTGCCCTTTTTTGAGTTAATGAGCTCCTGAATATGTGGGGCATACCCACAACTTCTCTTTTGATCAGCTGCAGTCCTCTTGATTGTTTCCACAATCAGACTCATGACCTTGAACTTCTGTGGGACATCAAATATGTGCAACAAGTTTATAGCATGTCCTCTGATCATCTTGTGATCACCTGACTTGGGTAGCAGAGTGTGCCTTAATATCCAGTTGATTGTTGGCAGACCAGACAACAGGTAACAGATAGATCCAAACTTATGTATATCCAAGGCAGCATCTGGGATCTCCTTGTACATATTGGCCATAGAGTTGTGGCCTTTCTTCTTCTCTGCATAAATGTCCAAGTCATCCTCATGTTCCTCAGGAGCATTTATAAGTTCGGCCCATTCTTAAATTGTATACTAGTACCTAGTACCCTCAGACATCCACACAATCCTTCCATCTGGATAGAAGTGTGTAGTAGAGTAAAATTGCATAATGAGCTCATCATTCCACTTGGTGAACTTCTGAGCCACAAACTCATCAACTCCACATGCCTTAAAGCTATCAAGTACTCTAGGGAAGTGATCCTCATTCTCCTTGATGAATTCCCAGTCAACCCATCTCATATCAACCCATCTCATATCACACACAATGGGCTTCTTGTCAAGCAACACTGTCTCATAGAAATCTTGCTGTTCCTTGGTGTGAAACCTATAGTCCACAACAGTTCTCTCCTGATAGCATATGGATCAGACTGTCTCCATAGTCTCAATCTTGCATCCTTCCTGATTTTCATGTTTTTTGCAACTGGGTGAGCATCAGTGTGGTCAGGGATCTTTGGCTTCAGCTTCCTCAAAACAACAGAATCATCTTCCTCTTCTTCTTCAGCAGCTTGAGGCACTGTGTAACGCCCCGAGACCGATGTGCCAGGTGTCGTTCAGTTATTCACTGTTGTTGCCTTGTCATTGCTTGTGTGTCATGCATTGCATATCATGTCATCATGTGCATTCCATTCGCATACGTGTTCGTCTCATGGCCCGAGCATTTTCCCCATTGTCCGTTTTGCAATCCGGCGTTCCGTTCTCCTCCGGTGGTCATTTCTACCTTTCTTTCTTGTGTGGGGATTAAACATTTCCTGATTGGACCGAGACTTGTCAAGCGGCCTTGGTTTACTACCGGTAGACCGCCTGTCAAGTTTCGTATCATTTGGACTTCGTTTGTTACTCCAACGGTTAACCGAGGGACCGAAAAGGCCTCGTGTGTGTTGCAGCCCAACACCCTTCCAAAGTGGCCCAAAAACCCATCTAAGACCTCTCCATCATCTCGGTCGTTCGATCACGATCGCGTGGCCGAAAACCGCACCTCATTTGGACTCTCCTAGCTCCCTCTACCTATAAATATGTGCTCCCCTCCCGAAATTCGCGGATGAACCCTAAAAACTCCTCCCCTCGCGCCGCCGGACACGTCCTCACCACGCCCGGACATGTCCGCTCGGTCGCCACCTCACTCCGACCAATCCCGTCGCGCCACATCACCCAACCGCCGCCGCCAGCCTATCCCGAGCCGCCACCTCACCTCCCCTGCGCCCACTTCGCCGCAATCCTCCTGGGGCCCAGATTCGGCCCGCCCCGGGCCGAATCGGGCTGCCGCCCGCGCCAGCTCCATGGTTCCGCTCGAGAGGAGGAGCTCCTCGACCCTGCAGCCTTCTGCCGTCCTCGCCTGGGCCCGCTGCACCGTCGTGGGTGACCGCACAGGTGAGATCTCTGTCGCCTGACCTTCTCCCTTCCCCCACGCACTCTCTCTCATGCCCTCTCTCTCCCTCGCAGGTCAACCACCGCCTTGGGTTCCTGCAGCCTCGAACTCCATCCCTCGCCCATGGACGGGATCCGCCGGATCCGATCCGCCGCAGTCCGTTCCCGCCATCCGCCGAAGTCCTCCGTGGGAGCGCCGCCCCACCTTGCCGGAGATGCGCCGCTGCCTGCCTGCCTCTTCGATCCAGGCGGGATCGGGAGGAGAGCGACGAGCGCCCGCGTGGGCCTCCTCCCCGCCTTGGCCTCCCAGGCCCAGTTCCAGCTGGCCCGAGTCCGGCCCAGCGAGCCGCCCCCGCCTCGGCCTGCCTCCTCCTCCTTCACGGGCCGAAGCCCATGGGTGAGGCCACCCAGCGCCCCACCTTTTTTTTTCTTCCTGCTGTTGGGCTTGCCCCAGATTCGGCCTACATCGTTTTTTTTCCAGTTCTGGATGTTTTTCCTATTTATCCAGAGATCGCCAGTTTTGCAGAATAGTCCCCCTAGTTCATGCATTTAATAACTCACTAACCGTGCATCGGATTAAAATGTTTTACATATGAAACTTGCTCAGAATTTTGTGTAGATTAATAATATCCAACTTTCATATATGTTTGAAATGTTAAAAAAATGTTGTTTGCATTAATTGCTCCTATGCCATGCTAAAATGATTTATTTCATAACTAAATAACCGTAACTCCGAATTTAATAAACTTTATATGTAATTGGGGTGGAATTTTGTCTAGTTTAACATGGTGGCTTTACTTTGCATGTTAAACAACTCTAAAATATGTTTTAGGACAGAACAGGACCTAACCTAATATATGCACATGAGGAGTTTCCGGATTTGTTGTTCGTTGCTTCCGGCCTCATTTAAACTTGACTAGATGGTATAGTTTTGTTATGCTTCACCTCTTGCCATGCTTAACAACATTTAATATTGTTGAGTGCCTAACCGGGAGAGAACTAAATAATTGACGTGGTGTTCCGTCAATATGCATCCCGTTGCATATTGAGCTCCATTTAATTTGTAGGATTGTTTGTGCACTTTGCCATGCCATGCATACTTAAACCGGACATGCATCATACTTGATTGTGCATCCTGCCATGTTCATGTCGTGCTTGTTTACTATGTTGTTTGCTTCTTTCCGGTGTTGCTTCTTCGGGTTGGTTCCGTTAACGTCGAGTTTGTGAGGATCCGTTCGTCTACGTCCGTTTGTCTTCTTCATGGACTCGTTCTTCTTCCTTGCGGGATCTCAGGCAAGATGATCATACCCTCGAAATCACTACTATCTTTGCTATGCTAGTTTGCTCGCTCTTTTGCTATGCCAATGCTATGATGCCTACCATTTGCTTGTCAGCCTCCCAAATTGCCATGCCAAACCTCTAACCCACCATGTCCTAGCAAACCGTTGATTTACTATGTTACCGCTTTGCTCAGCCCCTCTTATAGCGTTGTTAGTTGCAGGTGAAGATTGAAGTTTGTTCCTTGTTGGAACATGGAGATGTTGTTTGCATTAATTTGCTCCTATGCCATGTTAAAATGATTTAATTCATAACTAAATAACCGTAGCTCGGATTTAAATAATCTTTATATGTAATTGGGGTAGAAAAATGGCTAGTTTAACATGGTGCACTCATCTTGCATGTTTAACAACGCTAAAATAATGTTTAGGGCAGAACAGTACCAAATCTATAATATGCTCATGAGGAGTTTCCGGAATTGTTGTTCGTTGCTTCCGGACTCATTTAAACCTTGACTAGATAGGTAGTTTTCATTTGCTTCACTCTCTTGCCATGCTAACAACATTTAATATTGTTGGGGTACATAAACGAGATCAAACTAAATAACTTATCGTGGTGTTTCGTCAATATGCAACTCGTTGCATATTGAGCTCCACTTAATTTGTAGGGTTGCTTGTGCACTTTACCATGCCATGCCTCATTAAACCGGACATGCATCATACTTGATTGTGCATCATGCCATGTTCATGTCGTGGTTGTTTACTAATGTTGTGTGCTTCTTTTCCGGTGTTTGCTTCTTCGGGTTGGTTCCGGTAACGTCGCGTTGTGAGGACCCGTTCGTCTACGTTCCGTTTGTCTTCTTCATGGACTCGTTCTTCTTCCTTGCGGGATTTCAGGCAAGATGATCATACCCTCGAAATCACTACTATCTTTGCTATGCTAGTTTGCTCGCTCTTTTGCTATGCCAATGCTATGATGCCTACCAATTGCTTGTCAGCCTCCCAATTGTCATGTCAAACCTCTAACCCACCATGTCCTAGCAACCGTTGATTGGCTATGTTACCGCTTTGCTCAACCCCTCTTATAGCGTTGTTAGTTGCAGGTGAAGATTGAAGTTTGTTCCTTGTTGGAACATGGAGATCGTTCCTTGTTGGAACATGTTACTTGTTGGGATATCACAATATATCTTATTTAATTAATGCATCTATATACTTGGTAAAGGGTGGAAGGCTCGGCCTTATGCCTAGTGTTTTGTTCCACTCTTGCCGCCCTAGTTTCCGTCATATCGGTGTTATGTTCCCGGATTTTGCGTTCCTTACGCGGTTGGGCTATTATGGGAACCCCTTGATAGTTCGCCTTAACTAAAGCTTCTCCAGCAATGCCCAACATTGGTTTTACCATTTGCCACCTAGCCTTTTCTTTTCCCTTGGGGGTCGCACGCCCAAGGGTCATCATTATTTTACCCCCCCCCCGGGCCAGTGCTCCTCTGAGTGTTGGTCCAACTGTCAGCTACCGGTGACCACCAGGGGCAACTCTGGGCTGGCCTACCCGTACCTAGGACAATCTGAGTGTGCCCTGAGAAAGAGATATGTGCAGCTCCTATCGGGATTTGTCTGCACATTCGGGCGGTGTTGCTGGTTTAGTTTTACCCTGTCGAAATGTCTTGTTGTACCTGGATACCGAGTCTGATCGGAACGTCTCGGGAGGAGGTCTATTCCTTCGTTGACCATGAGAGCTTGTGATGCGCTAAGTTGGGACACCCCTGCAGGGATTTGAACTTTCGAAAGCCATGCCGCGGTTATGGGCAGATGGGAATTTGTTAACATCTGTTGTAATAACTTGGACCTTAACTTAATTAAAATGAATCAACCGCGTGTGTAACCGTGATGGTCTCTTTCCGGCAGAGTCCGGGAAGTGAACACGGCTGTTGGAGTTATGCTTGACGTAGGTTGTTCTAGAATCACTTCTTGATCATAGTTTCTCGATCGTGCTTTGCCTTCTCTTCTCGCTCTCTTTTGCGTATGTTAGCCACCATATATGCTAGTCGCTTGCTGCAGCTCCACCTCATACCTTTTACCTTACCCATAAGCTTAAATAGTCTTGATCGCGAGGGTGCGAGATTGCTGAGTCCCCGTGACTCACGGATACTTCCAAAACCAGCTTGTAGGTGTCGATGAGTCCGTGCAGATGACGCAACCAAGCTCGGGAGGAGCTCGATGAAGATCTTGTCCTTTATGTTGTTTCGTTCTAGTCGATCAGTTGTGGAGCCCAGTTGGGGTCGATCGGGGACCTTTGTCGCATTTGGGGTTCTTCTTTTATTTTGGTTCCGTAGTCGGACCATGATTGTATTTGGATGATGTAATGCTTTATTCATGTATTTGTGTGAAGTGGCGATTGTAAGCCAGCTATGTATCTCTTTCCCTTATTATATTACATGGGTTGTGTGAAGATTACCTCACTTGCGACATATGCCTTCAATGCGATTATGCCTCTAAGTCGTGCCTCGACACGTGGGAGATATAGTCGCATCGAGGGTGTTACACACTGGGGCCTTGTTCTTCTCCTCAGCAGGGATGTTCCTGGTGGTCCTCTTGGGTTTTGGCTTTGGAGCTGGAGCAGCTGTCTTGGGAGCAGTTTTGGGCTTAGATGGAGCAGCCCCTGATCTTATCGCATCTCCCATGAGATTTTGAGCTTTGGGTGCTGGTGCAGCATCCTCTTCCTCATCATCATCATCTCTCATAATTGATGATCTGCCAAGCACTCTGGCTGTGGTCTTCTTGACCCTTTCCTTCCTTTTCTTGCCTTCTCCAACTGCCTCTTCAGATGGCTTGGAGGTTTCAGCAGTGGATGCTCTGGATTTAGACATGGGAACTCTCTTTGCTGGTGCCTTCTTGTGCAACCCAGGCTTGACTGTAGCACGTGAGCCATACTCTTTCTTCAGCACTTTGTTCTTTGAAGTGGCTTCATCTTTAACAGCCACATAGTCTTCATCTTCAGAGTCAAAAGTCCTCTTCTTCCTCGTTCTGGTAGCAGCCTTTGGCAGATTGCTTGGAGTGCTCCTGCTGCCTTCCTCATAGCTGCTAGAGGGGCTAGTGCCCTCACTTAACTGAACCTGTTCCTGTGACTTGTTCTGGCTGTCACTTTGGTCAGACATCTTACAAGTACACTTTCAGTAGACCCTGTAAATAGGTTATAGATGAGTTAGAGTAGATGAGCATCACAAAGTACAGGAGTTTTTGCAAAACAGATGACTTAAAAACTTAGTTTTAGTTCTTCACAGAAAGCATTTCGGATCTACCGATTTGTAAACTCGGTGACACCGAAGTAGCTTTTGGAACCTGAACTAGTGAACTCGGTCAGACCGAGTCACAGTTCGGTGGTACCAAGGCTGCTAGGGTTTCACAGAGAATCGAACTCGGTCACACCGATTTGCAATTTTTGGTTGGACCGAAAATGCGTGTGCTCTGGCCTAAGACAAAATTGATGAGACCGATTTCTACAACTCGGTCGGTCTGAGATGAATTCGGCGGAGACCTAACCCTAAATTTTCAAATCAAAACTAATCTACGAGACGTTTTTGCTGGACAGGATGATTTCAATCATGGCAAGAAACATGGCAAAGCAATGTGCTAAGAATTGGAGTGAAGGATTAGCACAATGATCAAGTTCGTACCCTAGTTCAGCGACGAACTTGCTACGGCGGCAACGGCGGTGAAGATTTCCGTTGACGGCTGCGGAGACCAGTGGCGGGAGGTTGCTGGCGATGAGAGGACGATCCGGAGACCAGAGGAGGCAGAGCAGGTTACGCACAGGCGAAGGGGTTCGGAGAAATTTCCAAAATTTGACCCGGCAGTATGTATAACCTGACCCTGTCGGTGTGACCGAGTGGAACGACTCGGTGGCACCAAGATGCAAAACTACAAGCAGTTACTGTAACTCGGTGTGACCGAAAAGTTCTAATCGGTTGCACCAAGATTGAAAACCCTGGATCAACTTGGTGACTCGGTAGGACCGAAAAGGATGAATCGGTCAGACCGAGATGCACAAATAGGTTTTGGGGGTCTAATTCTATGACGAATCGGGATCTCCGAGTGCTCCTCACACAGAGTGGTTCGAATCTGACTTGATCAAACTTTGTGATGTAGCATGAATAGAGTTTGAGACGAGAAAAGCATAGATAGCTAGAGGGTGTTCTTAAGCATTCTTGTCCATCCATTTGGCAAAAAGAGAAAGAGCAAAACAATCAAAGCAACAAATGGATGTCCTCGAATGAGTAAAATATGCAATCAACATGCTCACACAATAAAGTGGAAAATGAAATATGTGACAAAGCATGCACAAACATTCTAGCATCAACCAGGCAATTGGCGATGACTAGGTCATCTATATATGAGTATATTGACTTAGGAGTCAAATGAGAACATTTGATCATAGGTCATACTCATCATTTAAGTATAAGTGGGGTTAACACTTTTACATAAAGCATTGGTGTGTTCACACCATTAGAGTTGCTTTAGCTCATAGATTTGAGTAAAGCTCCCCCTAGATGTGATATTCCCCCTAAAGGGAATGAACTAACCTTGGGTTTTGTCGATGATGACTTCATGTAGGTGTTGAAGATGTAGATGCTCAATGTTGATGTAGATCATTTGGAGCAATCCTTTGGAGTGAGTTGCACTTTCAATACCTACACGTGTTAGTCCCACAAGGAACAAACAAGGATATCCATAGACATAGAGTGAAGTATGCAGAAGATGATGTCCATGAAATCATTAAGTTACCTTGTCCCTTGTCTTACCAACAAGAGGGTTTGTGACTCCTTGAACTAGTGCAAGATATGGAAGTAGTTTGCACTTGTCCTTGCCAGAATGATAAGAGTGAAGTATGTTGGTGAGTCATCCTTAGGAACTCTCTAGTTCTTCTTCTTCTGGATCCACACCATCTTGATGGGAACCCTTGGAGTCGTAGTTGTACTTGATGAAGTGGAACTTGATGTAGTCTTGGGAATCCACTTGACCAAGGCCTTAGGTGCTTCTTCAAATGCATCAATTTCCTCTTGAAGCTTGTCCTTGCCTTTTTGCTTGTGGTCTTGTGGTGGAAGATCGTCTTGAGCTTGTGTTCCTTTGAAAGAAGTAGGATCATACTTCTCTTGTTGAGGAACAAACTTCGTCTTGGGTATTGATCTTCTTCCCACTCAACTCCATTGGCATTGAACTTTCTTTCAAAACCAACACCTTGATTCTTCCAGTGTCTTCCTTGCTTGCGCACAATTTCCTCAAATTGATTACTTCCGGCAGGACTCTTGTAAACACCTTTCTCTATGATTCCCTTCAATAAGCTATTTTCTTGCTCAAGTGTAACTTGGCTAAGAGAATCATTAGTTGAATCAAGAGAACTACTAGAAGCAACAATATTGGATTTAGCATGATTATTGTTACTACTAGATGAAGAATCTTTCTTGCTCTTGTTGTTAGATTTAACTTGTGGCATGTAAGTAGACAAGAGTAAATGCTTGGCAATGTAAGAAGAACTTTTCTTGTGAATATCATCATTGATTGCCTTTAAAAACTCATGCTCTTGCTCAAGGTTGAGATTTTCAAAGCATAGCTTATCATGAGTCTTTAAAAGTTCTCGATGATTTTCCAAGGTAGTTTCATAAGCTAACTTAAGACTATTTAGTTCTTTAGTTAGACGCTTAATCTCCTTCTTATCATCATCATTCATTTTATCTTCATTATCATGATTAATAGCATGCTCATCATAGTTTTCATCACTAGAGTTGTCAACAAGTAAATCATCATCTCCTAGCAAATCATCTTCATCACTATTGAAATCAACATACTCGGGGTGTGTTACCTCTGGACCTTTAGCCCTGAAGCATCTCCCAATTCCTTCGTTTGGTGAGTCAAATATGTCGTAGGAGTTGGTTGTCACAAGTGCTAGTTTGGCAACACCTTCATCTTGAGTATAATCGGAGTCGGAGTGATAACTTCTTTCGGATTGATCGTCGGAGTCGGAGCCGGATACCCATTCACCAACATGAGATTGATGTCTTCTTTTTGTGTATCTCCTTGATGACTTTTCTTTTCTTTCCGAATCCTTGCTTCTCCGAGAGGGTCTCCGTTCATAACGATCATCTCTCCTCCTCCTTTCTCTTGGTGGTGATTCTTCTCTTCTACTCCTTCTTTTGGGAGAATCTTCTCTTCTTTTGTAGGGGACCGTACACTCATTGGAGTAGTGTCCGGATCTTCCACAATTATACCAATTACGCTCACGACTATAATATCTTTTGTCATTGTAGGACCTTGACTTGGAGTTTCTTTCTTTGCTTCTATTCTTGTAGAACTTGTTGAAGTTCTTCACCATTAAGCTCAATTCTTCATTGAAGATTTGTTTCTCACTTGAAGATGTGGGAGTATCACATGAGGCTTTGTAAGCACCATTTGACTTGTTGTGAAGCTCCTCCTTGTCCTTGAGTGACATCTCATGAGCAACTATTCTTCCAATGACTTCCGTTGGCTTGAGATCTTTGTAGTTGGGCATCATTTGGATCAATGTGCACACGGTATCATATTTTCCATCCAAGGCTCTTAGGATATTCTTGATGATGAATTTGTCGGTCATCTCTTCACTTCCTAAGCCGACAATCTCATTTGTGATGAGAGCAAGCCTAGAGTACATTTCAGTGACACCTTCACCATCCTTCATTTTGAACTTGTCAAGTCGACTTTGAAGCACATCCAATTTGGATTCTTTAACGGAGTCGGTTCCTTCATGCATATCAATCAAAGTATCCCAAATTTCCTTTGCATTCTCAAGACGACTGATTTTGTTAAATTCTTAAGGGCACAATCCGTTGAAGAGAACATCACAAGCTTGAGCATTGTATTGTATCATCTTCAACTCTTCCGCGGTAGCTTCACTGTTCGGTTCTCTCCCATCAAAGAATTGAAGGAAATATGCCCTAGAGGCAATAATAAAGTTATTATTTATTTCCTTATATCATGATAAATGTTTATTATTCATGCTAGAATTGTATTAACCGGAAACATAATACATGTGTGAATACATAGACAAACTTAGTGTCACTAGTATGCCTCTACTTGACTAGCTCGTTAATCAAAGATGGTTATGTTTCCTAACCATGAACAAAGTGTTGTTATTTGATTAACGAGGTCACATCCTTAGTTGAATGATCTGATTGACATGACCCATTCCATTAGCTTAGCACCAGATCGTTTAGTATGTTGCTATTGCTTTCTTCATGACTTATACATATTCCTATGACTATGAGATTATGCAACTCCCGTTTGCCGGAGGAACACTTTGTGTGCTACCAAACGTCACAACGTTACTGGGTGATTATAAAGGAGCTCTACAGGTGTCTCCAATGGTAGATGTTGGGTTGGCGTATTTCGAGAATAGGATTTGTCACTCCGATTGTCGGAGAGGTATCTCTGGGCCCTCTCGGTAATGCACATTACATAAGCCTTGCAAGCATTACAACTAATGAGTTAGTTGCACGATGATGTATTACGGAACGAGTAAAGAGACTGCCGGTAACAAGATTGAACTAGGTATTGGATACCGACGATCGAATCTCGGGCAAGTAACATACCGATGACAAAGGGAACAACGTATGTTGTTATGCGGTCTGACCGATAAAGATCTTCGTTGAATATGTAGGAGCCAACATGGGCATCCAGGTCCCGCTATTGGTTATTGACCGGAGATGTGTCTCAGTCATGTCTACATTATTCTCGAACTGTAGGGTCCGCACGCTTAACGTTACGATGTCAGTTATTATGAGTTTATGCATTTTGATGTACCGAAGTTAGTTCGAAGTCCCGGATGTGATCACAGACATGACGAGGAGTCTCGAAATGGTCGATACATAAAGATTGATATATTGGAAGCCTATATTTGGACATCAAAAGTGTTCTGGGTGAAATCGGGATTTTACCGGAGTACCGGGAGGTTACCGGAACCCCCCCGGGAGCCATATGGGCCTTAATGGGCTTTAGTGGAAAGGAGAAAGGGGCAGCCCAAGGTGGCCGCACACCTCCCCCCTCCCCTAGTCCTATTAGGACTAGGAGAGGTGGCCGGCCCCCCTCTCTCTCTTTCCCCCTCGGGGAATCCTAGTCCAACTAGGATTGGGGGGGAGTCCTACTCCCGGTAGGAGTAGGACTCCTCCTGCGCCCTCCTCCTGGCCGGCGGCCCCCTCCCCCTTGGCTCCTTTATATATGGAGGCAGGGGGCACCTCTAGACACACAAGTTGATCCACATGATCGTTCCTTAGCCGTGTGCGGTGCCCCCTGCCACCATATTCCACCTTGGTCATATCGTTGTAGTGCTTAGGTGAAGCCCTGCGTCGGTAGAACATCAAGATCGTCACCACGCCGTCGTGCTGATGGAACTCCTCCCCGACGCTTTGCTGGATCGGAGCCCGGGGATCGTCATCGAGCTGTACGTGTGCTAAGAACTCGGAGGTGCCGAAGTAACGGTGCTTGGATTGGTCGGATCGGGAAGACGTACGACTACTTCCTCTATGTTGTGTCAACGCTTCCGCAGTCGGTCTGTGTGGGTACGTAGACAACACTCTCCCCTCTCGTTGCTGTGCATCACCATGATCTTGCGTGTGCGTAGGAAAATTTTGAAATTACTACGAAACCCAACAGGAATTCACCTTGCAAGCCAACACACACAATAGCCCAAACGGCGGGGTTATGTCGAAGAATATGCATATTCATCTTATGCTTCCAACTAGCAAAATTAGTACCATCAAAGTAAGGACCTCTACGCTGGTAATTTCCCTCGCTAGACGCCATACTCTCCTAGGTTGTGAAACTAAGGCTATGACCACCAAAAGCTATGGAAATCAAAGCAAATGGAGACCAAAGCTCCGATAACACTTGTAGGATCGGAAGTACGTCTAGAGGGGGGGGGTGATTAGACTACTTGACCAAATAAAAATCTAGACTTTTCCAATTTTAGTTCTTGGCAGATTTTAGCAGCTTAGCACAAACAAGTAATCAACCTACACATGCAATTCTAAGAGTATAGCAGCGGAATGTAAAACAATTGCATATGAAGGTAAAGGGATGAGTTTGAGGGAGCAAACACAATGTTGACACAGAGATTTTTGGCGTGGTTCCGATAGGTGGTGCTATCGTACATCCACGTTGATGGAGACTTCAACCCACTAAGGGTAAGAGTCGCGCGAGTCCACGGAGGGCTCCACCCACGAAGGGTCCACGAAGAAGCAACCTTGTCTATCCCACCATGGCCGTCTCCCACGAAGGACTTGCCTCACTAGGTTAGATCTTGACGAAGTAGGCGATCTCCTTTCCCTTACAAACTCCTTGGTTCAACTCCACAATCTTGTTGGAGGCTCCCAAGTGACACCTAGACAATCTAGGAGACACCACTCTCCAAGAAGTAACAAATGGTGTGTTGATGATGAACTCCTTGCTCCTGTGCTTAAAATGATAGTCTCCCTAACACTCAACTCTCTCTCATAGGATTGGATTTGGTAGAAAGAAGATTTAAGTGGAAAGCAACTTGGGGAAGGCTAGAGATCAAGATTTATGTGGTTGGAATGGAATATCTTGACCTCAACACAAGTGTACGTGGTTCTCTCTCAGAAAATGTGTATTGGAAGTGTAGGCATATTCTGATGGCTCTCTCCACGAATGAAGAGTGGGTGGAGGGGTATATATAGCCTCCACACAAAATCTAACCGTAACACACAAATCACCAAACTCGTTGGGACCGAATCATTAAACTCGGTGGGACCGATTTAGTTCAAAATGTGAATGTTAGGATTCTTGGTGGGACCGACAAGTCATCTCGGTGGGACCAATGTCATTAGGGTTAGGGCATAACGTAATCTCGGTGAGACTGACTACACAAACTCGGTGAGATCGATTTTGGTAATAGCCAAACAGAGAGTTGGTCTGGCAAACTCGGTGGGACTGATTTGCTCTTTCGGTTGGACTGAAACGTTACGAAAGGAAACAGAGAGTTTGCATTGCAATATCGGTGGGCCCGATCGCTCATCTCGGTTAGACCAAAATGTTATGAAGGGAAACAGAGAGTTTGCAACCCCATCTCGGTGAGACCGAGATCCCTATCGGTGAGACCGAATTGATTAGGGTTTCTGGCAGTGGCAATGTTAACTGAACTCGGTGCTCCGGATGAGAAACTTCGGTGGGGCCGAGTTGGACTTTTTGGTTTAGGACATATGTGGAAGTGAGAAAGTAGTGGAGGGTTTTGGAGCATACCACTAAGCATTTTGAGCAAGATTCTCATTAAGCAACACCTCATCCCTTCTTAATAGTATTGGCTTTTCCTATAGACTCAATGTGATCTTGGATCACTAAAATAGAAAATGTAGAGTCTTGTGCTTTGAGCTTGAGCCAATCCTTTGTCCTCTGCATTTTGAAGGGTCCACTTTCTAATCCATGACATGCCAAACATTGAGCTTTCCTGAAATATTTATCTTGGAATAGCATTATCTCAATGAGCTATATGTTGTTCGGAATTACCAAAACCACCTAGGGATAGTTGCACTTTCACTACTTGTTGCTCGTTACAAATTATCTTATCACAAAACTATATGTTACCTATAATTTCAGTGCTTGCAGAGAATACCTTGCTGGAAACCGCTTATCATTTCCTTCTGCTCCTCGTTGGGTTCGACACTCTTACTTATCGAAAGGACTACGATAGATCCCCTATACTTGTGGGTCATCATGGTCTCCGTCGAAAGGATTCTTCGGAACTGTCGTCCGAAGACGAGACAGACCCTTCGGTCGCCGAAGACGGCGATGAGGAAGAGGAGGAAGACAACTCCCCCCTGTGGGGGGAGGAAGAAAAGGGTGGCCTCCACAAACCTAGAGGCGAAGGCACCCAAGAGGGGGAAGGGCTCCCTCGTGGATAACTCCATGTGGGATGTCGATAGCAGTCCAGAACGAATGCCGCGGACCAAGCCTCGGGCCGCTTCGTAAGTACCCAAGACCTTATGCTCGTCCAAATGTTCGGCCCTTCCCCTTTGAAATTTTAATATGTTTTATTTATGCCATTGCATTCCGACCCGCGATGGTTCTCCGCAGTCCTCGACAGAGGGTTCGCTAGACTCAAAGGAGATGGCTAGCATGTCGCCACCTCCTGCTCACTCTGCCTCGCCCAAGGGTGATGACGAGGTGGTGTCCCAAAGGGACTTCCCCAATAAAGGGGAGGCTCCGGAGATCATCTGGGCGGCGTCCAAGGGTGAACCCATGGTCACCGGATATATGGGGGAAGATACCCCCATGGAGACTGATGGTGGGGGCCGAGTTCCATTCGGTCCTCAGCCGGATATCATTCCGGAGACCTATACGGTTCCAGATACTAGCAAACGGCCTTCCCCGAAAGGAGGGGGTGTGCCTGTTACGCTGGTGACCTCTGTCTGACCAGAGGCACCGGATGATCTACTGGAAGCGCTGCGAGACACTTCCATTGTAGATGAGCATCGTGCCCTCATGGGTACGGTGATCAAAAAGGTTCAATTTGCCAAGAGTGGACTGACCGAAGACTGCATTAGCCTTTTAACAAGCTTTGAGGTAATAATAATTGTAGAAAGAACATCACAGCGTAGACAGTATCCCCTGATGCTCTGTTCGGTGTTCGGAAAGAGAAGCCGAACAAAGGATCAAAACAAGTTTTGCATGAGTCTAACATATGATGTCTATGTGAATAAGCAGGTGTCTCTTCTGGCTGCTGCCGCTCATATTGCGGAGGTCTCCGAACTGAAGCAGAGCCTGGAGCGGTCCGAGGAAGAGCTCAGTCTTGTGAAGACACATCTGGAGGACAGCAAAGGTATGCAGTAACCTGTGCATGTATGTTAGGAAGGATGAATACTTCATGCTGACTAAAGTGTCATGGACTATGCTAGGGGCCACGACCGAGGTGGCGGCCCTCAAGAAGGCATTAGCCGAGGCCGAGGACAAAGCGGCCAAGGAACGCGCTGCACGTGAAAAGCACGAGGCCTGGGTCAGTGAGGTGCAGCAAGAGCTTCAGGATGCCGTCAAGAAGTATGAGTCCCTGGAGCATGATTCTAAGATGCAGGCGTCCGAACTTGCCAAGGCTCGCCAGAGCACACAAGAGGCTCGAGCCGAAGCCCAGAGCGCTTTTCAGGAACTCCAGGCGGCTAAGAAGATTGCGGCAGGTAAGTTTTTCATTATGCAAAGCAAGTTGATGAAGGGAACGCTCCTATTGCTTACCCGAATTTGGTGCTCCACAAGGGCGTTTACGGATTTGCCGCGCATCGTATCCGATGCTGCTCAATTCTATCGAGCCGAGGAAGGGAGTTCGACAGAGAAGCTGTTCTGGTCTCAATATCTTGGACCAGAACATCCGTTATCCTTCAGCGACCAGCTGAAATAGTTGGTCAAGCTGCACAAGGCAGCCGAGCTGGCCATGAGGGACCTGATAGTCTGGCTATGACCTGCCGCGCCGGTACCCAGCAGCTACTTCGGGCTTGTGAAGCGTCTTGTTAGTGCCTACCCGCGACTTGAGGTCATAAAGCGGTCGGTCTGTATTGAAGGTGCCCGGATGTTCTTTGCTCGCTGCAAGATGTGGTGGGCAAAAATGGACACCCTCGAGCTGACCAAGGGGCTGCCGAAGGGCAAGGAGCACCGTACACCAGAGCGCTATTTCGTGGATGTCCTCGAGGGGTCTCGTATTGTAGCCACGCAGTGCGGGCAGGACGTTATTCTCGAGTGAATACACTCATATTTTGTCTTGTATGATGACAACAAATCCGCTTTGTAATATATAATTTTTATTATGTTTTTATTGTTTCCTCCTGTGCGGTCGTTTTGTATGAAATCTGAGGGTTAACTAGTCGTCGGCCTCAGCCCTCGTGTAGGTAGTACGGAGGTGTTCGGGATGGAATCTAAACAATCTTGATCCAATTATATGGTCCTTGAAGGAGTTTTTAGCGCATCAAACTAGGCAACCAGACTATACCGCTTGAACGCCCTCACTTAGCCATAGGATCTTTATAATAAAACATAGGCGCAACCCCTGGTATACGAACCAGAGTGCTATCAGCATCTGATCGGGAAGTGCCGATCCTTCACGAAATGCGGAAAAATCTCCAACGATTTGAGACCTCCGAACAGCTGACCAGCACTCGCCGCATCATGACAGTTAGTTTTTGGCTTTCTCTACTGAGGTGCTCATCTGGTTTAGACCAAGACACAACCACAGTAGTTCTCCCTTTACTACCATAGTCGATGTAGCAGAACGTAGGGTAGCAAGCACAAGAGCCGGGCAACCCAACTATTGACCAAAGACATGATTCGGAGCCAATGCATATAATGCTAAATTCGGGGTGCCGAACTATACTTATAGGAAGTGTTCGGACTTTTGTTGCCATAGTGTAAGGTGCTATAAAACCCCTGGCAAACATCAAATGTACCAAAGTGTACGGGTGCTACCTGATGGGGTTATCCACAGGGAATCTGAAAAAGAAAAGAGAGAAAGAAAACAGAAAAGACGTAAAGGTAAAAAGCTGGGGTCCTAAAGCTCCAGCTACAAACTGTTTTCATTGTAATGTAATTAGTACGTCAAGGCGCATTGATACAAATAGTGAAATAAGCAATAGGCTATTTAACATGCCGAAACCAGGGAGTGCTGCGTATGGGTCCTGGAAAACAGGTAGAGTTATCGTTAACGGAATCACCTAAAAAGTTCCCCATATATCCGCGCTTCCCGCCGTCCTGGTGTATTTATCCTACAAGAGGACCGATGACCAAACCCCCCGATGGGGATAGTGGGATTGAGACTTGAAAGGAAAACAAGTAAAAGTGAAAGCATGTGTGTATCCGATGTCGGTTGAGCCGTGCCATGGGTCACAAGTTATCTATGCCTCCGTCAATGCCCATGGAATTTTAAGTGCGTAGTTATGTACACGCGGCACTAATGGCACCACTTGATCGGGACTGAGACGGAGGCCGGATTGCTAGTCGAGCTCCTGACGAGCCGAGCTCTCCTGCTGCAGAGTAGTTCGGACCCTCTTAAGGGTGTCCGCGGGCTCGGCAGCCGAATGAAGGTTCTGCTTGAGAAGGCCGCTTTGTACTTCTGCTGCTAGGGCAGTTGTGTGCTCTTCTGTATGGAGAGAGTGTTCCGTATTGCCATTGACTGTTATGACGCCACGTGGATCGGGCATCTTGAGCTTGAGATAAGCATAGTGTGGCACCGCGTTGAATCAAGCAAACACAGTTCGTCCAAGCAGTGTGTGATAGCCGCTGCGGAATGGAACGATATCAAAGATTAACTCCTCGCTTCGGAAGTTGTCCGGAGATCCGAAGACAACCTCTAATGTGATTGAGCCCGTACAGCGGGCCTCTACACCTGGTATGGCTCCTTTAAAGGTAGTTCTTGTAGGCTTGATCCTTGATGGGTTAATGCCCATTTTCCACGCTGTATCCTAATAGAGCAGATTGAGGCTGCTACTGCCGTCCATAAGGACGCGAGTCAGGTGAAACCCATCAATTATTGGGTCTAAGACTAGTGTGGCTGAGCCCCCGTGACGGATACTGGTCGGGTGGTCCTAGCGATTGAAAGTGATCGGGCACGGCGACCATGGACTGAATTTTGGGGCGACTGGCTCTATCGCGTAGACGTCCCTAAGCGCATGCTTGCGCTCCCTCTTGGGGATGTGGGTGGCATATATCATGTTCACCGTTTTGACCTAAGGGGGAAACTTCTTCTACCCCCCTGTGTTCGGCTGCCATGGCTCTTCATCGTCGTCCTTGCTTTGCGATCTTTTTTCCCTGTCCTCGGCGTTTAATTTGCCGGCCTGTTTGAAAACCCAACACTCTCTATTTGTATGATTAGGAGGCTTGTCGGGGGTGCCGTGAATCTGGCATGGACAATCAAGTATGCGGTCTAAGCTGGATGGGCCCGAATTGTTCTTTTGGAACAACTTCTTCCGCTGGCCAGACTTAGAGCCACTGAATCCGGCATTGATCGCCATATCCTTGGTGTTGTCACCGCTGTTTCAACGCTTGTATCTATTCCGTTGAGACTTGTCTTTGTTACTTTTAACTTCAGGGGTGCCGGTGTCGCTTGCATTGTTTTTTCTACGAGCCAACCAACTGTCCTCGCCCGCACAAAAGCGGGTCATTAGTGCCATGAGGGCCGGCATGGATTTTGGCTTTTCTTGGCCGAGGTGGCGAGCGAGCCATTCGTCGTGGATGCTATGTTTGAAAGCTACTAGAGCTTCAGCGTCCGGACTGTCAAAGATTTGGTTCTTTTTAGTTAGGAACCTTGTCCAGAATTTCCTAGCGGACTCTCCGGACTGCTGGACTATATGGCTTAAGTCATCAGCGTCCAGAGGTCGAACATATGTACCTTGGAAGTTATCGAGGAAAGCCTCTTCCAAGTCCTCCCAATTTCCAATGGAATTGTCAGGCAGACTGTTTAGCCAATGCCGAGTGGGCCCCTTGAGTTTGAGAGGGAGGTATTTGATGGCGTGGAGGTCATCTCCGTGTGCCATATGGATGTGGAGAATGAAGTCTTCGATCCACACCACGGGGTCCGTGGTCCCATCGTATGATTCTATGTTCACGGGCTTGAATCCTTCGGGGAATTCGTGGTCTAGGACCTCATCAGTGAAGCAATGTGGGTGTGCGGGGCCTCTGTATCGGGCCGTATCGTGACGCAGCTCTGATGAAGTCCGCCTGCGGTGTTCGGCCTGCGCATGACTGGGTTTGTCACGTCCGAATAGGAGGCCGTTGTCACGTGTCAAGGTGCGTCCTCGCGATCCGTAGATTGATCTGGTAGGTCCTGCTTTATTGTTCAGGTTTTGCCAGAGGTGATATGTATGGCCGTGGGCGAATTTACCTTTGCCTGAGTGACGAGGCGGGTCGGGCTGGTGTTCGACTTGGGTTAGCGTTTTGTCCCAGCCACGCGGTGGCCGGTTAGCCGCATTGTACGATGGTGGTATATACTCCGGCGCCTCCTCGTCGAACTGAGGTAGCAATTTACGCTTTGGGTAGCTTTTGGTTGGGCGCTTGAGGCCGTATTCTTCGGCTGCTTGGACATCAGTCCATTTATCCTTGAGCAGATCCTGGTCAGCTTGAAGCTGCTGCTGCTTCTTGTTCAGGCTCCGTGCAGTGGCTATTAGCTGGCGCTTGAAGCGCTCCTGCTCAAGAGGTTCCTCAGGCACGATGAAATCCTCGGTGCCCAGGCTCACCTCGTCTTCGGAGAGCGGAAGATAACTATCGTCCTCCGAATCTTTTTGTGTGGCCTGCTTAACAGGGCTAACCTGCACATCTTCCCGTTCATCTTGTTCGTTTGTTGTGTTGACGGGGTCTTTGTTGTCTTCAGCACCTCTTGGAGTGTCATCTTCTCCTGTGCCGGTGTTGCTATCTTTACTGCGGCATGACTTAGAGCGGCGCCGCTGATGCCAGCACTTGGACTGTATTTCAGAAGGTTTATCCTCAACTGGGTCTTCCTTGTCGTCGCCGTTGTTTTCCTTTGGTGCATCCACCATGTATACGTCATACGAGGAAGTGGCCGTCCAGCGTTCGGTGAACGGCGGGTTCTGGTCTTCTTCTTCTCCGGCATCTTCATCCATACCGTCGATGTCCTCGGAGTCGTAATCAAGTTTGTTGGTCAAATCCTCGACCGTGGCTATAAAGTGGGTGGTGGGTGGGAAGCAAAATTCTCCATCGTCAGCCCCAAGTTCAAGCCGGATATAGTTCGGCTGAGAGTCCTCCGCTAAGGACAGACTTTTAACGAGTTTAGCACATCGCCCAGAGGCGAGTGCTGGAAGATGTCTACGGCGCTGAATTCGAAGATCGATAAACGATCAAGCTCGGCATCTGCGGGCTTGCGTGGTTCGGAACCTATAGCCGGAGACGAGTCCGGTGTTCCGTTGGCATAGGCATCGAGTGAGACCAGGTCCATGTGCGGCTCGAACGCCGTGGAATCTGCAGCCTCCGTGGTGGGGTTAATCCTCCCATCTTTGGATGGCGCGGCCTGCTCCGGCTCTAGGGCCAGAGCGGTTACAGGAGCGATCTCCTGGATGCGGCCCGATGACAGATTTAAGTCATGATCATCGGGGTGATCGGGAGCGGCTACCGCGGTATCGAATCCAGCGAAGATCAAGTCTCCACGGATGCCTGCGACGTATTTCAAGCCCCTAAATTTGACCTGATGGCCAGGGGCGTAGCTTTCGATCTGCTCCAGATGGCCAAACGAGTTGGCCCGTAGTGCGAAGCCACCGAACACAAAGATCTGTCCGGGGAGGAAAGTTTCTCCGCAGACCGCGCCATTATTGACGATTGAAGGGGCCATCAAACCTTTCAGCGACAACATAGAGGAACTCTCAATGAAAGCACCAATGTCGGTGTCAAAACCGGCGGATCTCGGGTAGGGGTTCCCGAACTGTGCATCTAAGGTTGATGGTAATAGGGGACAGGGGACACGAAGCTTTACCCAGGTTCGGCCCTCTTGATGGAGGTAATATCCTACGTCCTGCTTGATTGATATTGATGAATACGAGTATTACAAGAGTTGATCTACCACGAGATCGTAATGGCTAAACCCTAGAAGTCTAGCCTGTATGACTAAGGTATTGAGTATCCCCTATCCAGACTAAGTCCTCCGGTTTATATAGACACCGGGGGGATCTAGGGTTACATAAAGTCGGTTACATAATATGGAATCGTTGGTCGCCAAGATTGCCTTCCATGCCAAGGAGAGTCCCATCCGCACAAGGGTACAGTCTTCGGTCTTCATATCTTCACAGCCCATCAGTCCAGCCCATAGATAACAGGTCGGACGCCCGAGGACCCCTTAGTCCAGGACTCCCTCAATCACCAACTTCCCGCCTCTATGCAGCGGTGTAACCCCTCTTTTACCTGCTGTAATCTCTACTTAAACACGGTGCTCAACGCTATATATTATTTCCCAATGATGTATGGCTATCCTATGATGTTTGAGTAGATCCGTTTTGTCCTATGGGTTAATTGATGATTGTGATTGGTTTGAGTTACATGTTTTATTATTGGTGTTGTCCTATGGTGCTCTCTGTGTCGCGCAAGCATGAGGGATCCCTGCTGTAGGGTTTGCAATATGTTCATGATTTGCTTATGGTGGGTGGCGTGAGTGACAGAAGCATAGACCCGAGTAAGTAGGTTGTTTGCGTATGGGAGTAAAGAGGACTTGATGCCTTATAATGCTATGGTTGGGTTTTACCTTAATGATCTTTAGTAGTTGCGGATGCTTGCTAGAGTTCCAATCATAAGTGCATATGATCCAAGAAGAGAAAGTATGTTAGCTTTGTTGGGGAACGCAGTAATTTCAAAAAAATTCCTACGCACACGCAAGATCATGGTGATGCATAGCAAGGAGAGGAGAAGGGTGTTGTCCACGTACCCTCGTAGACCGTAAGCGGAAGCGTTATGAAAATGCGGTTGATGTTGTCGTACGTCTTCACGGTCCGACCGATCCTAGTACCAAAAGTATGGCAGCTCCGCGATCTACACATGTTCAGCTCGGTGATGTCCCATGAACTCTCGATCCAGCTGAGTGTCGAGGGAGAGCTTCATCAGCGCGACGGCGTGATGACGGTGATGATGATGCTACCGTCACAAGGCTTCGCCTAAGCACTACGATGATTTGACCGAGGTGGATTATGGTGGAGGGGGCACCACACACGGCTAAGGGATCAATGATCAGCTTGTGTGTCTATGGGGTGCCCCCTGACCACGTATATAAAGGATGGAGGGAGGAGGAGGCTGGCCCTCATAGGGCGTGCCCAAAGTGTGGAGTCCTACTAGGACTCCCTAGTCCTAGTAGGATTCCACCTCCCACATGGAATAGGAAAAAGGGAAGGGAGAAGGAGAAGGAAGGGGGCGCCCTCTTTCCCTAGTCCAATTCGAACCAGTCCATGGCGAAGGGGCGCGGCCACCCTTGAGGCCTTTCTCTCCTTTCTCGTATGGCCCATTAAGGCCCAATACGAATTCCGTAACTCTCCGGTACTCCAAAAAATACCCGAATCACTCGGAACCTTTCCGATGTCTGAATATAGCCTTCCAATATATCGATCTTTACATCTCGACCATTTCGAGACTCCTCATCATGTCCCCGATCTCATCCGGGACTCCGAACAAACTTCGGTTATAAAATCACATAACTCATTATACAAATCGTCACAGAATGTTAAGCGTGCGGACCCTACGGGTTCGAGAACTATGTAGACATGACCGAGACTCATCTCCGGTCAATAACCAATAGCGGAACCTGGATGCTCATATTGGCTCCTACATATTCTACGAAGATCTTTATCGGTGAAACCACATAACAACATACGTTGTTCCCTTTGTCATCGGTATGTTACTTGCCCGAGATTCAATCGTCGGAATCATCATACCTAGTTCAATCTCGTTACCGGAAAGTCTCTTTACTCGTTCCATAATGCATCATCCCGCAACTAACTCATTAGTCACATTACTTGCAAGGCTCGTAGTGATGTACATTACCGAGAGGGCCTAGAGATACCTCTCCGATAGACGGAGTGACAAATCCTAATCTCGATCTATGCCAACTCAACAAACACCATCAGATACACCTGTAGAGCATCTTTATAATCACCCAGTTACGTTCTGATGCTTGATAGCACACAAGGTGTTCCTACGGGATCCGGGAGTTGCATAATCTCATAGTCATAGGAACATGTATAAGTCATGAAGAAAGCAGTAGCAATAAAACTGAACGATCATTATGCTAAGCTAATGGATGGGTCTTGTCCATCACATCATCCTCTAATGATGTGATCCCGTTCATCAAATGACAACACATGCCCATGGCTAGGAAACTTAACCATCTTTGATTAACAAGCTAGTCAAGTAGAGGCATACTAGGGACACTCTGTTTGTCTATGTATTCACACATGTACTAAGTTTCCGGTTAATACAATTCTAGCATGAATAATAAACATTTATCATGATATAAGGAAATATAACTAACAACTTTATTATTGCCTCTAGGGCATATTTCCTTCAAGCTTATGCCTCTCCCTCAAATAAAATTGCAATAATGATTACCGGTCTAGTTATCGATTGCCTAGGGACAAATAACTTTCTCGTGACAAAAATCTCTCTACTGAAACTAATTTAGTTGTGTCTTTACGTAAGACAGCCCCTAGTTTTTATTTATGTGCTCTTTATATTCTTACAAACCTATCCTATCACACCTACAAAGTACTTCTAGTTTCATACTTGTTCTAGGTAAAGAGAACGTTAAGCATGCGTAGAGTTGTATCGGTGGTCGATAGAACTTGAGGGAATATTTGTTCTACCTCTAGCTCCTCGTTGGGTTCGACACTCTTACTTATCGAAAGAGGCTACAATTGATCCCCTATACTTGTGGGTTATCAGGCATATCTCCTACAGGTAATGAAACTAAACCTGGCTCTTCCTTTTAAATACCTCCCGTTCCACAAAGGTTTTAGTTGATGAATGAGTGGATGTAGCTGAAAGATATGCAGTACCATCTAGCTTGAAACTTCAGAGTTGACAACACTTCACATTTATTCTTGATGTATCAACATACATTTTTTATACTCCCTCCATTTTAAATACAAGGCCACTTTGGAAAATACATTTTTCATCTATACAAGGCCACCAACAGTAACAGAGGCAAAAACTGACAACGAGATTGAACTAGGTATTGAGATACCGACGATCGAATCTCGGGCAAGTAACATACCGGTGACAAAGGTAACAACGTATGTTGTTATGCGGATTGACAGATAAAGATCTTCGTAGAATATGTAGGAACCAATATGAGCATCCAGGTTCTACTATTGGTTATTGATCGGAGATGAGTCTCGTTCATGTCTACATAGTTCTCGAACCCGTAGGGTCCGCACGCTTAACGTTCGGTGACGATCGGTATTATGAGTTTATGTGTTTTGATGTACCGAAGGTTGTTCGGAGTCCCGGATGTGATCACGGGCATGACGAGGAGTCTCGAAATGGTCAAGACATAAAGATTGATATATTGGACGGCTATATTCGGACATCGAAAGTGTTTCGGCTGATTTCGAAGAAAACCGGAGTGCCGGAGGGTTACCGGAACCCCCCGGGAAACTGGTGGCCCTAGATGGGCCTTAGTGGAGAGAGGGAGAGGGGCTGCCAGGGCAGGCCGCGTGCCCCCTCCCCCTTGGGTCTGAATTGGACTAGGAGGGGGGTGGCGCCCCCCCTTTTCCTTCCTCTCTCCCACTCCTTCCTTCCCCCTCCTAGTAGGACTAGGAAAGGAGGAATCCAACTCCTACTAGGAGGAGGATTCCTCCCCTCCTTGGTGCGCCCTAAGGCCGACTGGCCTCCCCCTTGCTCCTTTATATACAGGGGCCCGGGGGCACCCTAGGACACACAAGTTGACAATTGTCTTAGCCGTGTGCGGTGTCCCCCTCCACCATAATCCACCTCGGTCATATCATAGCGGTGCTTAGGCGAAGCCCTGTTCCGATAGCTTCATCATCACCGTCATCACGCCGTCGTGCTGACGAAACTCTCCCTCGACACTCAGCTGGATCTAGAGTTCATAGGACGTCAGCGATCTGAACGTGTGCAGATCGTGGAGGTGCCATACCTTCGGTGCTAGGATCGGTCGGATCATGAAGACGTTCGACTACATCAACCGTGTTGTCATAACGCTTCCGCTTACGGTCTACGAGGGTACATGGACAATACTCTTCCCCTCTCGTTGATATGCATCACCATGATAGATCTTGCGTGTGCGTAGGATTTTTTTTGAAATTATTGCGTTCCTCAACTGTGGCATCCGAGCCAGGTCTATGCGTAGATGTTATATGCACGAGTAGAACACAAAGGAGTTGTGGGCGTGGGTATATACATATTGCTTGCCGTCACTAGTTGATTCTTGATTCAGCGGTATTGTTGGATGAAGCGGCCCAGATCGACATTACGCGTTCGCTTACGCGAGACTGGTTCTACTGACGTGCTTTGCACACAGGTGGCTACTGGGTATGATGACTACTTAATAGTTTAGTGCACCATACTTTATAGCTTAGAACCAGGACTACAAAAATATTTTTGAATGCCACAGAGCATATAAGATTTTCTAAGAGTTGAAATTGGTATTTCATACTCATGCCTGTGTCATGAGGTAGGAGACCTCTAACAGTACTTTGCCTACAAGATGGAGGAGAATAGCTCAACCAGTGAGCATGTGCTCAGATTGTGTGGGTACTACAATTGCTTGAATCAAGTGGGAGTTAATCTTCCAGATAGTATACTAATTGACAAAGTTCTCTAGTCACTATCACCAAGTTACTAGAACTTAGTGGTGAACTATAATATGCAAGGGATGACGAAAGTAATTCCCAAGCTCTTCGCGATGCTGAAATCGGCGAAGGTAGAAATCAACAAATAACATCAAGTGTTGATGGTTAACAAGACCACTAGTTTCAAGAAAAGGGCAAAGGGAAAAAGAGGAACTTCAAAGAAGAATAACAAGTGAGTTGTTGCTCCCATGAAGAAGCCCAAAGCTAGGCCCAAGCCTAGAACTGAGTGCTTCTACTGCAAAGGAAATGGTCACTGGAAGTGGAACTGCCCTAGATACTTGTCGGACAAGAAGGATGGCAAAGTGAACAAAAGTATATTTGATATACATGTTATTGATGTGTACTTTACTAGTGTTTATAGCAACCCCTCACTATTTGATACTGGTTCAGTTGCTAAGAGTAGTAACTCGAAACGGGAGTTGCAAAATAAATAGAGATTAGTTAAGGGCGAGGTGATGATGTGAGTTGGAAGTGATTCCAAGGTTGATAAGATCACTATCGCACACTCCCTTTACCTTCGGGATTAGTGTTGAACCTAAAATAAATGTTACTTGGTGTTTGCGTTGAGCATAATATGATTGGATCATGTTTATTGCAATACGGTTATTCATTTATGTCAAAGAATAATTGTTATTCTGCTTACATGAATAAAACCTTCTGAGGTCATACACCCAAGGTGAATGGTTTATTGAATCTCGATCGTAGTGATACACATATTCATAATATTGAAGCCAAAAGATGCAAAGTTAATAATGATAGTGCAACTTATATGTGGCACTGCCGTTTAGGTCATATTGGTGTAAAGCGCATGAAGAAACTCCATGTTGATGGGCTTTTGGAATCACTTGATTATGAATCATTTGATGCTTGCGAACCATGCCTCATGGGCAAGATGACTAAAACTCCGTTATCCAGAACAATGGAGCAAGCAACTGACTTATTGAAAATAATACATACTGATGTATGCAATCCGATGAGTGTTGAGGCTCGCGATGGGTATCATTATTTTCTGACCTTCGCAGATGATTTGAGCAGATATGGGCATATCTACTTGATGAAACATAAGTCTGAAACATTTGAAAAGTTCAAAGAATTTCAGAGTGAAGTGGAAAATCATCGTAACAAGAAAATAAAGTTTCTGCGATCTGATCGTGGAGGAGAATATTTGAGTTACGAGTTTGGTCTTCATTTGAAACAATGTGGAATAGTTTCACAACTCACGCCACCTAGAACACCACAGCGTAATGGTGTGTCCGAATGTCATAACCGTACTTTATTAGATATGGTGCGATCTATGATGTCTCTTACCGATTTATCACAATCGTTTTGGGGTTATGCATTAGAGACAGTTGCATTCACGTTAAATAGGGCACCAACTAAATCCGTTGAGACGACACCATATGAACTGTGGTTTAGCGAGAAACCTAAGTTGTCGTTTCTTAAAGTTTGGGGCTATGATGCTTATGTGAAAAAGTTTCAAACTGATAAGCTCGAACCCAAATCGTGGAAGTGCATCTTCATATGATACCCAAAAGAAACTATTGGGTATGTCGTGGTTCTAAGTCTGACAGTAGAATGGGGGTAGGTATGAGGAGGCAAGATCCTAGCTACGGTGAAGTTGTGCACGCAAGACTTACGAGTTCAGGCCCTTCTCAGAGGAAGTAATAGCCCTACGTCTCGGTGCCCGGAGGCTTGGTCGATTGGATTATGCGTGAAGTTACAGTGGGTGCCAACCCTTGTCTTAGTGGAGGCGGGTGGCTTATATAGAGTGCGCCAGGACCCCAGCTAGCCCACGTTACAAGGAGTTCAATGTACATTAAGATGATACATTACTGGTAACGCTAGTAATAAAGACATATAAATGATCATTAATGCTACAAGGTGAACGCCTGACTGTTGCCATCCTGAGTGGCTTTAGATCTTCTGTACTCTGAGTGGTTTCTGATGTGGTCGAGTGATTATATCCTGGTAGACTAGAATTGGGTTAACCAAGTGGAACCATGGTCGAGTGAGTTGTATCTTGAGGTTACTCCCGTCGGTAGGATTTGTTGTCCTTTGAATGTCTTTGACTGTAGGGCAGTGTCCTTGGGAGGGGTGCTTAGATCAGGTCAATTGCCCTACTCTAGGTACATGTCATCGTCATTACCCCCCGAATGGTTCTGGGTCCGAGTGGAGATGGAGTTGTAGATGGTTCCGACCCAATTCCCATGCCGCGGAAGCATTTTACTTGGTCTGGAGAACCATTTCACAACTTCGACTTCATTTTCAGTCGCCTTGATCCATTCAGAAGTTGTCGAGTGAATTTTGCTGGTAAGCTTCGACTGCCGATGCTGCATAAAATCTTTGGCATGATTGATTGTTCTGCCGTTTCCGGATCTCGCGGTATTCAAAATTTGAGGAAGCGCGCGGGCGGAGAGGGCCGTGGTAATCGGAGTGGATTAGGCAGGCGCGCCTCGATCCCCGTGCCACCTTTTTCGCCACGTATTGCGCGCTCAGCTGTTGTGGGATTTGACAGGATTGCTTGGACCCACAAGCCAGCCACTCGGAGAGCCAACCGATATAAGGCGTTCAGGCCAGGGCCTTTGCACTACGCGACTCATTTCCCCCTTCTTCCTCCGCTTCTCCATTGCATCTGCCTCTGCCCTCGGTGCCGCCGCCCAGTCCGAGCTCGACCGGCCACAATGGGGAAGGAAAAGACGGCGGCTCTGGAGCGCGCAAAGAAGTCGACGGCGAAGGCAAAGGGGAAGAAGATGAGTCGGGCAGGGTCGTCGTCGAGGACCGGCCTGCCGCCCGGCTGGATCCAGGGCGACTGGATCCGGTCGACGCCAGAGAGAAGATATGGAGGATCTGGTGGACGGGGGATTGATTCCCCACAAATCTTGGCGGCTTCCGGAGGACGAGACAGAGCCGCGACCACAAGAGGGTGAGTGCGTCCTTCTTGCGACCCATGTCGACCATGGTTTCTCTTTGCCTCCCCATCCCTTATTTCGGGGTTTTCTGAACTTCTTTGGAGCCCAACTTCATCACTTTTCTCCCAACACCATCACATACCTTGCCGCATACGTGTCCATGTGTGAAAACTTTCTGGGTTGTCGACCGCACTGGGCCTCTTCAAACACATTTTCACCTGCCGTTCTCAGTCAGTAAAAAAGGCCAATCCGAGTGATGAGAGGACACATGTGATCCAGATGTCTGGAGGTCTAGGGATCCAGATGAGAAATAAAAGCACTTTCCCCGCTATGATTCTTCCCGAGTCAGTCAGGGGTGGCAGTCGACCTGGTTCTATTGTAAGGACCAACCGACCCCGGGTCAGTCAACTGGCCTTCCCCCGGTTTCCATAGAAGGAGTTGAGAAGCCTTCTCCTTTGAGAGTGACTCCAGCTGAGAAAGAGGAGGTGAATGTTCATTGAGCGGGTAGTCCAACTTGTCCGTGACGGTGTGACTGGCATGAACTTGTTAGAAGTATTTCTCAGTTGATGCATCCAGCCACTCCAAGCCCGTGATCATTCAATGTGGATGTACTCGGGCGCTGAAGACAGCACTCGGATCCACCCAGAAGAAGTCGATGAGGGAACGGTGGCGCAGTGGCTGCAAGGTATTACTAGCAACAAAGACAACCCAAGGGGGTCTAGGAGGGTTCCTCCACTTGACAACACTACCGAACCCGACAAGGTATGATTCTTTCCTTCCGAGTGTATTTTGCTCTGATATGCGTTTGTTCTTGAAACTGATTGATATCCACTCGACCCCGTGTCTTGCAGATCTACACTGAGATGTACTCGATGCCCAACGGAGAGCAGGAGGATGAGGGGGAGGCGAGTGGAGGCGGCAGTGGCGAGTGGCATTCTGACAAGAGGGGAGACGAGGAGAGCGAGGACTTGAGCAGTGGTGAGGAGGCCGACTCCCCTCTTCACACGGAAAGGCACTCCAAGGAGAGGCAGGACCCGGCCAGTCTCTGTGGCAAAGCGACTCCGCCGACTAACCAGACTTCCAAGCGCACAAGGACATCTTCTCCTGCGTCGACTGAGAAAGCTCCGAAGCAACTCAAAGTCGTGCCGCCAAAACCCCGGAAGGCCTTGCCCAAGATCAAAGTGGACGTCCCTATCGCTTCTGGGTAATCACTGAGCTCGACCTCTTATTTTTAGCATGACTTATTCTTTGGTCGATTCACTTTCCTGTTTTAACCGAGTAAATTCTGAAATTTGCAGTGCTGCCTCTGGGACTTCAATGTACCAAGATGATGAAGACGAGGAAATGGAGGACGCAGTCACCTCCCACGCGGGTATAACTTTAGTCATTTGGTCTTTACTTTATCAGCCATTTTGATGGTCGACTGAACTCATGTAACTGAATGCTTTGCAGCTCCACCGAATGTCATTGAACTTCCAGATGACAAAGAAGATGTGCCACAGAGAATCATGGGGAGGAGGTCCAGGACTTCGAGCAAGAAGGCACCAGCTGGCAAGACGTCCCAGTCAACGCCGGTGACGGAACCAGTGGTTCAGCAATCCGGAGACGTGAACCGTGCTTCTGTTACTTTTGCTATTCCAGTGTCGACTGAACGCCTTTCCTCGTCGACTGCACAAGTCCCTGATTCATCTGTCCAGCACCACGCCTCGGATCCTCAAGCTGTCATGACTGGACCCACGTCTCCACTGTTCGTCACCCATCACGTCCCGGAAGACCAAGTAGGCGCTGCTGCGGAAGCAATACGCCAAGCAGGCTTGATGATGGAGCGGATGAAGACAGTGCACGAGACCAGTCAAGCCGCCTATGATGCCAGTGCATCCCTCCGAGCTAATGTCCAGGTTAGTTGGTTTCCAACTGATCTCCAATCTTGACGCTTGTTTTGTTAGGATATGCTACCTGAAAAACTTTCATTGTGCATCCATCTGTCGGTCTGTTCTTCGCATCTATACACCCGCTGGATGTTTCAATTTATGCTGAGTAGTCTTTCCAGTTGAGTCGACTAGGTTATGCCAATTGCAACTTTGGACTAGTGGGGCACGCAGAGTGCACCCACTGGGTGTAGTCCCCGAGACCGCCGTCGAATGTGTGATTTGGCGGGGGTCTTGATGAAAATATCTTGTTGTTCAGTTCTTCCACTCGGTCTCGGCGGACCATGTCAAGTGGAACCTAAACCATTGGGGGCACGCTGAGTGCACCCACTAGGTGTAGTCCGCGAGACCGCGGTTGACTGCGGGCAGTCGGTTGGGGTCAGAGAATAACTGTTGCCTCTTTTTTCTTCCACTCGGTTTGGTCGGACCATGTCGAGTGGAACCTGGACCAGTGGGGGCACACTAAGTGCACCCACTGTGTGTAGTCCCCAAGACTACTGTTGAATGTTTGATTGTGCAGTAGTCTTAGAGTTCTTTTCACTTGGAAGCGAATAATCTTCGATTCTGTCTGCTGATGCATCTATTATTGACTTCAGAAATCTTGTGAGCTCATCTCCAAGTTTGCTGAATTTGCGGAGAAGCAGAGACAACTCAACCTTGACTTGGAGTTGGCCAAGCAGAACTTGCAGAAGGCCAAAGACGAAATAGCTGGTATGGAAGGTAAAAAACTTGTCGACTGTTGCTACCTCTTGAGCACTGCGTTGGTTTTCCCTTAAAGAGGAAAGGGTGATGCAGCAAAGTAGCGTAAGTATTTCCCTCAGTTTTTGAGAACCAAGGTATCAATCCAGTAGGAGACTACATGCAAGTCACCTCGCACCTACACAAACAAATAAGAACCTCGCAACCAACGCGATAAAGGGGTTGCCAATCCCTTCACGGTCACTTACGAGAGTGAGATCTGATAGACATAATAAGATAAATATTTTTGGTATTTTTATGATATAGATTGCAAAATAAAATAGATTGGAAACTTATATGATGGAAGATAGACCCGGGGGCCATAGGTTTCACTAGTGGCTTCTCTCAAAATAGCATAAGTATTACGGTGGGTAAACAAATTATTGTCAAGCAATTGAGAGAAAAGTGCATAATTATGAGAATATCTAGGCATGATCATGTATATAAGCATCACATCCGTGACAAGTAGACCGAAACGATTCTGCATCTACTACTATTAATCCACACATCACCCGCTATCCAGCATGCATCTAGAGTATTAAGTTCATAAGAACAGAGTAACACATTAGGCAAGATGACATGATGTAGACGGATAAACTCAAGCAATATGATATAAACCCCATATTTTTATCCTTGATGGCAACAATACAATACGTGCCTTGCTGCCCCTGCTGTCACTGGGAAAGGACACCGCAAGATTGAACCCAAAGCTAAGCACTTCTCCCATTGCGAGAAAGATCAATCTAGTAGGCCAAACCAAACTGATAATTCGAAGAGACTTGCAAAGATAACAAATCATACATAAAAGATTTCAGAGAAGAATCAAATATTGTTCATAGATAATCTTGATTATAAACCAACAATTCATCGGATCTCGACAAACACACCGCAAAAAGAATCACATCGAATAGATCTCCAAGAAGATCGAGGAGAACTTTGTATTGAGAACCAAAGAGAGAGAAGAAGCCATCTAGCTAATAACTATGGACCCGAAGGTCTGTGGTAAACTACTCACCTATCATCAGAGAGGCTATGGTGTTGATGTAGAAGCCCTCCATGATCGATTCCCCCTCCGGCGGAGCTCCAGAAAAGGCCCCAAGATGGGATCTCTTGGGTACAGAAGGTTGCGGTGATGGAAATAGGGTTTCATGGTGCTCCTGGATGTTTTTGGGGTATATGGATATATATATAGGAGGAAGAAGTAGGTCGGTGGAGCTGCGAGGGGCCCACGAGGATGGGGGCGTGCCTAGGAGAGCAGGTGCTTCCCTGCCTCGTGGCCTCCTCGCTCCTTTCTTGACGTCTACTCCAGGTGCCCTAGATCACGTTTGTTCCAAAAATAACTCTCTCGACGGTTACATTCCATTTGGATTCCGTTTGATATTCCTTTTCTGCGAAACACTAAAATAGGCAAAAACAACAATTTGCACTGGGCCTTGGGTTAGTAGGTTCGTCCCAAAAATAATATAAAAGTGTATAATAAATCCCATTAAACATCCAAAACTGATAATATAATAACATAGAATAATCAAAAATTATAGATTTGTTGGAGTCATATCAAGCACCCCCAAGCTTAATTCCTGCTCGTCCTCGTGGAATGCTACCTAGCATAATTCTCAATGTAATTTTCTTTATTGTGGCATGAATATTCAGACCCGAGAGATTCAAGACAAAAGTTTAATATTGACATAAAAATAATAATACTTCAAGCATACTAACTAAGCAATCATGTCTTCTCAAAATAACATGGCCGAAGAAAGTTCATCCCTACAAAATCATATAGTTTGGTCATGCTCCATTTTTGTCACACAAGAATGCTCTTGTCATGCACAACCCCGATGACAAGCCAAGCAATTGTTTCATACTTTAGTAATCTCAAACTTTTTTCAATTTTCACGCAATACATGAGCGTGAGCCATGGATATAGCACTATGGGTGGAATAGAATATAATGATGGGGGTTATGTGGAGAAGACAGAAAAGGAGAAAGTATCACATCGACGCGGCTAATCAACGGGCTAGGGAGATGCCCATCAATTGATGTCAATGCAAGGATTAGGGATTTCCATGCAACGGATGCACTAGAGCTATAAATGTATGAAAGCTCAACAAAAGAAACTAAGTGGGTGTGCATCCAACTTGCTTGCTCATGAAGACCTAGGGCATTTCAGGAAGCCCATTGAGGGAGTCCTGGATTAGGGGGTCTCCGGACAGCCGGATTATATCCTATGGCCGGACTGTTGGACTATGAAGATACAAGATTGAAGACTTCGTCCCGTGTCCGGATGGGACTCTACTTGGCGTGGAAGGCAAGCTAGGCAATAAGTATATGTATATCTCCTCCCTCGTAACTGACCTTGTGTAACCCTAGCCCCCTCCGGTGTCTATATAAACCGAAGGGTTTAGTTCGTAGGACAAGACAGACAATCATACCATAGGCTAGCTTCTAGGGTTTAGCCTCTACGATCTCGTGGTAGATCAACTCTTGTAATACTCATATCATCAAGAACAATCAAGAAAGACGTAGGGTATTAGCTCCATCAAGAGGGCCCGAACCTGGGTAAACATCGTGTCCCCTGCCTCCTGTTACCATCCACCTTAGACGCACAGTTCGGGACCCCCTACCCGAGATCCGCCAGTTTTGACACCGACATTGGTGCTTTCATTGAGAGTTCCACTGTGTCGTCACCGTAAGGCTCGATGGCTCCTTCAATCATCAATAGCGATGTGGTCTATGGTGAGGTTTTCCTCCCCGGGCAGATCTTTGTATTCGGCGGCTTCGCACTGCGGGCCAATTCGCTTGGCCATCTGGAGCAGATCGAGAGCTATGCCCCTGGCCATCAGGTCAGATTCGGAAACTTGAACTACACGGCCGACATCCGTGGAGACTTGATCATAGACGGATTCGAGCCCATGTCAGGTGTGCCGCACAGTCGCGACGAGCATGACGTAACTCTGTCGTCGGACAATGTTCGGGAGATCGCATCTACAACTACTCCGGCCATCAATCCGGAGCAAATCGCGCCATCCAAGAGCGGAGGGATAGAACACACCATGGAGGCCGCACTCTCAGTGGCGATGGAGCCGGATACTGACTTCACCCCTTACGAGAGCTGTGTCGCCGAACCATTGGATTCCTCTCCGGCCACGGACTCCGAGCCGCCTGCATGCGCACCCATCGAATCAGATTGGGCGCCGATTATGGAGTTCACCTCCGCGGATATCTTTCAGCACTCTCCTTTCGGTGACGTGCTAAATTCATTAAGGTCTCTCTCCCTGTCAGGAGAACCTTGGCCGAACTATGTCCGGCTAGAATGGGATGCGGACGATGAAGAAATTCGCTACCCACCCACCACCCACTTAGTAGCCACTGTCGACGATTTAACCGACATGCTCGACTTTGACTCCGAAGACTTCGACGGTATGGAGGACGATGCAGGAGATGAACTGGAACCACCGCCCATAGGGCGCTGGACCGCCACCTCAGCATATGATATATACATGGTGGACACCCCCAAAGAAGGCAATGGCGACGAGACAGCAGAGGATGACCCCCCCAAGAAGCAACCCAAGCGCCGACGTCAGCGGCGCCGCTCTAAGTCCCGCCACAGCAAAAGTAGTGATACCGGCACGGGAGATAATAACACTCCGGATAGTGCCGAAGACAACAACAATCCCCTCCAGCACGATGTAGCGCCGGAGGACGAACAAGCTAGCCCTCCAGAGCGGGCAACAGATGGAGAACCGGAGGAGGACAATTACATGCCTCTCTTCGAAGATGAGGCGAGCCTCGGCGACGAAGAATTTATCGTGCCTGAGGACCCCGTGGAGCAAGAGCGCTTCAAGCGCCGGCTTATGGCCACAGCAAATAGCCTGAAGAAAAAGCAGCAACAGCTTCAAGCTGATCAAGACTTGCTAGCAGACAGGTGGACCGAAGTCCTTGCGGCCGAGGAGTACGAACTCGAGCGCCCCTCCAAGAGTTACCCAAAACGCAGGTTGCTACCTTACCTCGAGGAGGAAGCATTAAAACCTCATTCACCAGTGTACAATGCGGCTGACCGGCCACTACGTGGCCGAGCCAGAGAGGCGGATCAGCCTGAAGTTCAGCCTGCACCCCGCCGCCACTCAATCAAAAATACTAAGGCCCGGGGCAACACAGGGGACCTGTGAGACGTATTGGACAGTAACACAAAAATCGCAAGGTCAATATATGGGTCACGGGCACGCGCGCCAACACGGGATGACGATCGTCGCGTCGGATACACCAAGAGTAAATCCGGCCGGGCCGAATACAGCAGACAAGACTCATACGAACTACGTCGGGATATAGCCCGGTACAGAGGCGCCGCACACCCCCTATGCTTCACTGATGAAGTTATGAATCATGATTTCCTGAAGGGTTTCAAACCCGTAAATATCGAATCATACGACGGCACAATAGATCCCGCTGTATGGATTGAGGATTTCCTCCTTCACATCCACATGGCTCGCGGCGATGATCTACATGCCATCAAGTACCTCCCACTAAAACTCAAAGGACCATCTCGGCATTGGCTGAACAGCTTGCCAGCAGACTCCGTAGGCAGTTGGGAGGATCTGGAAGACGCATTCCTGGACAACTTCCAGGGCACTTACGTGCGGCCACCGGATGCTGACGACTTGAGCCACATAACCCAGCAGCCAGGGGAATCGGCCAGACAATTCTGGACGCGGTTCCTGGCTAAGAAAAACCAAATCGTTGACTGTCTGGACGCAGAGGTCCTAGTGGCATTCGAGCATAACATCCGTGACGAATGGCTGGCTCGCCACCTTGGCCAGGAGAGGCCGAAATATATGGCAGCCCTCACAACACTCATGACCCGCTTTTGCGTGGGTGAGGATAGCTGGCTGGCTCGCAGCAACAACACATCAAGGAATCCGGGGACTTCAGATAGCAAAGATGCCAACGGTAGGCAACGTCGTAACCGACCAAAGCGCCACAATAACAGTGATAACACAGAAGACTCGGTAGTCAATGCCGGATTCAGAGGCTCTAGATCCGGTCAGCGGAAAAAGCCATTTAAAAGAAGTACTCCGGCTCCGTCCAATTTGGATCGCATATTGGATCGCTCGTGTAAAATCCACGACACCCCCGACAAGCCAGCCAATCACACCAATAGAGAATGCTGGATGGTTAAGCAGGCCGGCAAGTGAAACGCCGAAAACAAGGACAAGGGGCTGCATAGTGATGACGAGGAAGAGCCCAGGCCGCCGAACACAGGAGAACAGAAGGGGTTCCCCCCACAAGTGAAGACGGTGAACATGATATACGCAACCCACATTCCCAAGAGGGAGAGGAAGCGTGCACTAAGGGGCGTCTATGCGATGGAGCCCGTCGCCCCAAAGTTCAACCCATGGTCTGCTTGCCCGATCACCTTTTATCGCAGGTACCACCCCACTAGCATCCATCATGGCGGATCCGCCGCACTGGTCCTAGACCCCATCATCGACGGATTTCACCTCACTCGAGTCCTTATGGACGGCGGCAGTAGCCTGAACCTGCTCTATCAGGATACAGTGCGGAAAATGGGTATCGATCCCTCGAGGATCAAACCAAACAAAACCACCTTTAAAGGCGTCATCCCAGGTGTAGAGGCCCATTGCACAGGCTCAATCACACTGGAAGTGGTCTTCGGATCACCGGACAACTTCTGAAGCGAGGAGTTAATCTTCGATATCGTCCTGTTTCGCAGTGGCTATCGTGCATTGCTCGGACGAACAACATTTGCAAAATTTAACGCAGTGCCGCATTACGCATACCTCAAGCTCAAGATGCCAGGACCTAGGGGGGTCATAACGGTAAATGGAAACACAGAACGCTCGCTCCGCACGGAAGAGCACACGGCGGCCCTCGCAGCAGAAGCACAAAGCAGCCTTTCAAGGCAAACCACCAATTCGGCGATACAGCCCCTGAACACCTTTAAGCGTGTTTGGAGTAAACTGCAACATGATCACCTGGCACGTTCAGAGCTCGCCTAGAAAATCGGCCCCCGTCCCAGTCCCAGTCAAGCGACGAAATCCGTGCCGCGCGCACATAATTACGCATTGAAAATACCATGGACATAGGCGGGGGCACGACCATGGCACGTCCCGCAATGCAGCTTAACCGCCCTAGGGGCTGTATATCTTTATCATTTCTTTTCTCTTGCAGGGCCTAACTCTCTGGAAGCCCTTTCCGGCAGTATGATTGCCGGACACATTACGAGAAGGAACAACCAAGGCGGCAAGAAGCTAAGACATACACGGGAACCCCCAGGTGGTCTCTAATAATAATACCCACTTTCTATACGCAGCTTGCCCTTGGATAGGACATTTCGAATAGTCCTACATTTCGAATAGCACTACCCTTCGACGTATTATTTAAATAACAATGCATAGCATTAGTCTATTATTGCATTATTCATACTTCTTTTTTTCTTTATGTCCATTTACGACGATCCGCACCCGCCAATTCGGGTACGGTCAGTACGCCAGGGGCTTTCGTTTACCCCATAATACGTCGCAAGAAGTCCGAACACTTTCGACAGTGCGGCACCCCGAACTTATAGCATTGTATGCATCAGCTCCGAATCATGTCTTTGGTCAAATGTTGGGTTTGCCCGGCTCCCATGCTTTGGTACCTTACGTTCCGCTATATCGGCTAAGGTAGCGGTGGGAGAACTACTGCGATTGTGTCCTGGTTCTTCTGGACAAGCACCTCAGTAGAGAAAGCCGAAAATTGGCTGTCATGATAAGGCGAGAGACTGGTCACTGTTCGAGAGGTCTCAAGTCCTTAAAGACTTTTTCCGCTTCGGGCGAGGAGTCGGCCTTATCCAGCTTAGGCGTGTATAGCGCCCCAAATTCGGCCTTCCGAATACTAGGGGCTTCGCCAAATTTTAAAATTATAGACTTCTACGGCTAAGTGAGAGTGATAAAGCATTATAGTCCGATTGCCTGGTTCGTTGCGCTGAACACCTCCCTTGAAGGACCCAAAATTGGGATAAAGAGTGCTCAGGTTTACCCCGAACACCCCAGTACTAGTTACATGGGGGCAGAAGCCAACGACTGGCCAACTCTCAGATTTTATAAACAGCCACACAGAAGGTAATATTTTAAATTAAAAAAGCGTCGCATGGCCCAAATGAACTCGTTTCATATTATAGGATCACACGAGCATGTTCATTCAAAAATTACATCCTTGGCACACTCATCCGCCACTAGGCGGGAACCCTTCAGGACACTCTCATAATAATTTTCAGGGCAGCGATGCTCCTTGCCCTCCGGCGGCCCCTCCTTCAAAAGCTTCACAGTGTCTAGCTTCTCCTAGTGCACCTTCGCCCGGGCAAAAGCCCTGCGCGTGCCCTCGATGCAGACGGACCGCTTTATGACTTCAAGCCATGGGCAGGCATCCACAAGCCGCCTCACCAGACTGAAGTAGCTGCCGGGCAGGGGCTCGCCGGGCCACATCCGGACTATAAGGCCCTTCATGGCCTGTTCGGCCGCCTTGTGAAGCTCGACCAATTGCTTCAACTGGTCGCTCAAGGGCACCGAGTGTTCGGTTCCAGTATACTGGGACCAGAACAACTTCTCCATAGAGCTCCCCTCCTCAGCTCGGTAAAACTCTACGGCATCCAGTACACTACGGGGAAGATCTGCAAACGCTCCTGGAGAGCTCCGAACTCGGGTAAGAAAAAGGAAAGTCTACTTCATGTGCTTGCTTTGCATAATGAATGCCTTACCCGCTGCTATCTTCTTCACCGCGTCAATCTCCTAGAGGGACTTGTGGGCTTCGGCCTTGGCGCTCCGGACGCTTTCAAGCGCCTACGCGAGCTCGGACTCTCGCGTCTTAGAGTCAAGCTCCAAGGACTCATGCTTTTTGGCGAGAGCCTCGAGCTCTTGCTGCACCTCGCCTACTCAGGCTTCTTGCTTCTCCCATTCAATGCGCCCCTTGGCCGCTTTGTCTTCGGCCTCGGACAACGCCTTCCTCAGGGTCTCCACTTCGGTCGTGGCCCTTGGAAAATCCATGATGATCCTATTACTTTACACCCGAACTTCTTTTTAAATATATAGACAAAGGTATTGCTTACCTTTGCTCTCCTTGAGCTGCCTCTTGGTAAGGCCGAGCTCGGTCTCAGACCGCTGCAGGTCCTGCTTCAGTGTAGAGACCTCAGCAGTACGTGCGGCAGCGGCCAGCAGTGAAGCCTGCACATATACATAGATACATTCTGATTAGACTCCTGAGTCATCATTTTATCCTCTATTCGGCCTTTCTCCTTGAACGCCGAATAGAGCATCAGGGACTACTATCTATGCGGTAGTATTTTCTTATATTTTGATTGCTTACCTCAAAGCCTGTTAGGAGGCTGGCGCAAGCTTCGGTCAGTCCGTTTTTGGCGGACTAAACTTTCTCGATCACCGCACTCATGATAGTGTGGTGCTCTTTGTCAATGGAAGCGCCGCGAAGCGCTTCCAGCAAGTTGACTGGTGCCTCTGGATGGACAGAGGACACCGGCACGGGCGGCTGGCCCCCCTTAACGAGGGATCGCCTGCTGGAGTCCAGAACCATTGAAGGTTCCGATGCAGTGTTCTGTTGGGGGCCAAACCTGGAGCCCATGGGAGTTCGGCTCCCTTTGCGCCCAAGGTCCGGAAGGTCGCCTCGAGGCGCCCCCAGGACTGCCTCCCCTCAGCCCGGTGCCTGTTGAGAAAACACCTCGGCGTTGTCCTCAGGGCAAGGAGTGGAGGCGGCCGGAAGAGAACCGCTGTTCATATCCGACGAGTCCAATGAACCGCTCGACAAAGATACATCGAGATGGGCTCAGGACGGACTGCATAATCATGTTCGGCATGAGGAGAAGCGGTGCAATAAAACATACCATGAATTACTATGGTGTCCGGATACTCACGACTTCGCCAGGGGCTTGACCCTGGGTAGCCACTTGTCTCCGCTGTAGGCGGCCGTCATGGAGCAGTCCGGAGGGAGGGTCCTTCCCTTCTTGAACCCTTCGGCCTCCGCGGTTGGGTCGGCCTTCCTTTTCTTGTCTTCCTCGGCCGGGGGGGGGGGAGAACTTTCCTCCTCCTCCTCGTTTTCGTGGGAGATGTACGCGTCGGAGTCATCGGACGATGAGTCCGATACAACCTTGCGCCAGAGACCCTTTCGGGTCCCCGTGGCCTTCTTCTTGGCCTTCTTTGCTGGCACCTCGTAAGGTGCCAGAGCTAGCATCTCCGTTAGGAGAGCATCGGCAGGATCTTCAGGCAGGGGGGCTGGGCAATTGAGCTCCTCCGCTGTCTTTATCCAGTCCTATTAATGACATGGAAGCTTAGATCCCACACATGATTTAACTAGGGCAAATAAATACCTTGTGACATATCGAAACTTACCGGATTGATGTGGCGCTTTGCGCTGAGTCCGCGGTCTTCGGTGAGGGAAGGAGGTACCTCGGCGCCCTTGAACAGCACCCTCCAGACGTCCTTGTGCGTCGTGTCGTAGAGCTCTCGCAGCATCTGGTGCTTGGCCGGGTCGAACTCTCACAAATTGAATGCCCGTCGTTGACACGGGAGAATCCGGTGGAAGAGCATGACCTGGACCACATTGACGAGCTTGATTTTCTTGCTCATCATGTTCCTGATGCAGGTCTGGAGTCCGGTCAGCTCTACCGAAGAACCCCAGGACAGGCCCTTCTCTTTCCAGGAAGTGAGCTGCGTGGGGATTCCGAATCAGAATTTGGGGGCCGCCGCCCAGTTGGTGTCACGTAGCTCGGTGATGTAGAACCACCCCGATTGCCACCCCCTTTATGGTCTCCACATAGGAGCCTTCGAGCCAGGTGACGTTAGGCATCTTGCACACCATGGCGCCTCCGCACTCTGCTTGCTGGCCGACCACCACCTTCGATTTGACATTGAAGGTCTTCAGCCACAGGCCAAAATGGGGCTTGATGCGGAGGAAGGCCTCGCACACGATGATAAACGCCGAGATGTTGAGGATGAAATTGGGGGCCAGATCATGAAAATCCAGCTCGTAGTAGAACATGAGCCCGCAGACGAACGGGTGGAGGGGAAATCCCAGTCCACGGATGAAGTGGGTAAGAAAAACTACCCTCTCATGGGGTTCGGGCGTAGGATGATCTGCCCCGCATCTGGCAGCCGGTGTGCGATATCCGCGGCCAGATATCCGGCTTCCCGTAACTTTGTGATGTTCTCCTCCGTGATGGAGGAGACCATCCACTTGCCTCCCGCTCTGGACATGTTTGGAGTGGTTTGAGAAGAAAGACGTGAACTTGGGCGCTGGAGCTCGAGTGCGCGAGAATGGCTAAGCAAGGAGGAAGAAGGCGTGGGTAAAAAGGGTGAATCTTTGTCCCTTTATAAGGGCGGAGGAGGCGATGCACCACCCCACTTACCTGTTAAAATCGCTTACTCCTCGAGCGCCGTAATTGATGGCGCGGTTGGGTTACCTATACCCGTATTGATGAGAATCCCGTGATAAGGGGACACGATCTCTGCTTCGACTAGACGTGTCAAGAAAACCGCCTCACGATATGTGCGGTGCTAATTGAGGAAAACGGTTCGAATAATGACCGAGCCACGACATGATGTGATGTTGTTAAACGTCTCAGCAGATTAGACTTGTGGAAATATTATTCTCTCTATGGTGGGGTGTGGAACTTGTTTTGCAGAGCCGGACACTATCCTTGTGTTCAAAAATCTTCCAGGGAGTATTTGGAGAAGAACCCGCCTTGCAATGCCGAAGACAATACTGCACGCCGGACTCATCGTCATTGAAGCCTGGTTCAGGGGCTACTGAGGGAGTCCTGGATTAGGGGGTCTCCGGAGAGCCAGATTATATCCTTTGACCGGACTGTTGGACTATGAAGATACAAGATTGAAGACTTCGTCCCGTGTCCGGATGGGACTCTACTTGGCATGGAAGGCAAGCTAGGCAATACGGATATGTATATCTCCTCCCTTGTAACCAACCTTGTGTAACCCTAGCCCCCTCCGGTGTCTATATAAACCGGTGGGTTTAGTCCGTAGGACAAGACAGACAATCATACCATAGGCTAGCTTCTAGGGTTTAGCCTCTACGATCTCGTGGTAGATCAACTCTTGTAATACTCATATCATCAAACAACAATCAAGCAGGACGTAGGGTATTACCTCCATCAAGAGGGCCCGAACCTGGGTAAACATCGTGTCCCCTGCCTCCTGTTACCATCCGCCTTAGACGCACAGTTCAGGACCCCCTACCCGAGATCCGCCGGTTTTGACACCAACACCCATTGTTGGAATATACAAGCCAAGTTCTAAAATGAAAAATTCCCACTAGTATATGAAAGTGACAAAACAAGAGACTCTCTATCATAAAGATCATGGTGCTACTTTGAAGCACAAGTGTGGAAAAAAAGGATAGTAGCATTATCCCTTTTTATTTCTCTTTTTTGGGGGCCTTTCTCTTTTTTTTGGCCTTCCCCTTTTTTGGGACAATGCTCTATTAATTATTATCACCACACTTCTATTTATTTGTAACTCAATGATTACAAATCGATACTAGAGCAAAATATGACTCTATATGAATGCCTCCGGCAGTGTACCGGGAAGGGCAATGAATCAAGAGTGACATGTGTGATAAATTATGCATGGTGGCTTTGCCACAAATACGATGTCAACTACATGATCATGCAAGGCAATATGACAATGACGAAGCGTGTCATAAATGAAACGGTGGAAAGTTGCATGGCAATATATCTTGGAATGGCTATGGAAATGCCATAATAGGTAGGTATGGTGGCTGTTTTGAGGAAGATATAAGGAGGTTTATGTGTGATAGTAAGTATCATATCACGGGGTTTGGATGCACCGGCGAAGTTTGCACCAACTCTCAAGGTGAGAAAGGGCAATGCACGGTACCGAAGAGGCTAGCAATGATGGAAAGGTGAGAGTGTGTATAATCCATGGACTCAACATTAGTCATAAAGAACTCACATACTTATTGCAAAAATCTAGAAGTCATCAAAAACCAAGCATTACTCGCATGCTCCTAGGGGTAGATTGGTAGGAAAATACCATCGCTCGTCCCCGACCGCCACTCATAAGGAAGACAATCAAAGAACACCTCATGTTTCAAATTTGTTACACAACGGTTACCATACATGCATGCTACGGGACTTGCAATATTCAACACAAGTATCTCTCAAATTCACAACTACTCAACTAGCAAAACTCTAATATCACCATCTTTATATCTCAAAACAATTATCAAGTATCAAACTTCTCATAGTATTCAACGCACTTTTTATGATAGTTTCTATTATACCAATATTGGATGCCTATCATATTAGGACCAATTTTATAGCCAAAGCAAATTACCATGCTGTTCTAAAGGACTCTCAAAATAATATAAGTGAAGCATGAGAGATCAATAATTTATATAAAATAAAACCACCACCGTGCTCTAAAAGATATAAGTGAAGCACTAGAGCAAAATTATCTAGCTCAAAAGACACAAGTGAAGCACATAGAGTATTCTAATAAATTCTGATTCATGTGTGTATCTCCCAAAAGGTGTGTACAGCAATGATGATTGTGGTACACTAAAAAGCAAAGACTCAAATCATACAAGACGCTCCAAGCAAAACACATATCATGTGATGAATAAAAATACAGCCTCAAGTAAAGTTACCGATGGACGAAGACGAAAGAGGGGATGCCTTCTGGGGCATCCCCAAGCTTAGGCTTTTGGTTGTCCTTGAATTTTACCTTGGGGTGCCTTGGGCATCCCCAAGCTTAGGCTCTTGCCACTCCTTATTCCATAATCCATCAAATCTTTACCCAAAACTTGAAAACTTCACAACACAAAACTCAACAGAAAATCTCATGAGCTTTGTTAGTATAAGAAAACAAACCACCACTTAAGGTACTGTAATAAACTCATTCTTTATTTATATTGGTGTTAAACCTACTGTATTCTAACTTCTCTATGGTTCATACCCTCCGATACTAGCCATATATACATCAAAATAAGCAAACAACACACGAAAAACAGAATCTGTCAAAAACACAACAGTCTGTAATAATCTGTAGGTTTAGAATACTTCTGTAACCCCAAAAATTCTGAAATAAATTGTTGGACGTTTGGAATTTGTCTATTAATCATCTTCAAAAAGATTCAACCTAATCACACTCTCCAGTAAAAAATGGCAGCAAATCTCGTGAGCGCTAAAGTTTCTGTTTTTTACAGCAAGATCGCAAAAACTTCCCCCAAGTCTTCCCAAAGGTTCTACTTGGCACAAACACTAATTAAAAGCATAAAACCACATATAAACAGAGGCTAGATGAATTATTTATTACTAAACAGAACCAGAAAGCAAGAAACAAAAATAAAATTGGGTTGCCTCCCAACAAGCGCTATCGTTTAACGCCCCTAGCTAGGCATAAAAGCAAGAATATATCTAGTTATTATCATCTTTGGTATGCAATCCATACGTGGCTCTCATAATAGATTCATAAGGTAATTTAATTTTCTTTCTAGGAAAGTGTTCCATGCCTTTCCTTAACGGAAATTGGAATCTAATATTCCCTTCTTTCATACCAATAATTGCACCAATCGTTCTAAGGAAAGGTCTACCTAGAATAATGGGACACATAGGATTGCAATCAATATCAAGAACAATGAAATCTACGGGCACATAATTCCTATTTGCAACAATAAGAACATCATTAATCCTTCCCATAGGTTTCCTAATAGTGGAATCCGCAAGGTGCAAATTTAAAGAACAATCATCAAATTTAAGGAAACCTAACACATCACACAAAGTTTTTGGAATCGTTGAAATTCTAGCACCCAAATCACATAAAGCATAGCATTCATGATATTTAATTTTAATTTTAATAGTAGGTTCCCACTCATCATGAAGTTTTCTAGGGATAGAAACTTCCAATTCAAGCTTTTCTTCATAAGATTGCATTAAGGAATCAACGATATGTTTGGTAAAAGCTTTATTTTGACTATAAGCATGAGGAGAATTTAGCACGGGTTGTAACAAGGAAATAAAATCTATCAGAGAGCAATTATGAAAATTAAATCCCTTGAAATCCAAAATAGTGGGTTCATTGCTATGTAAATTTTTGACCTCTTCAATCCCACTTTTATTAATTTTTGCATCAAGATCTAAAAACTCTGAATCATTGTGATGCCTTTTAACTAAAGTTGACTCATCTCTAGTCCCATCATTATCAAGATTCATATTGCAAAACAAAAATTTAATAGGAGACACATCAATCACTTTTAGATCCTAATCCTTATTATCATCAAAACTAGAAGAACACGCTTTTATAAAGCAATCCTTTTTTGCACGCATCCTAGCGGTTCTTTCTTTGCACTCGTCAATGGAAATTCTCATGGCTTTGAGAGACTCATTGATAACATGCTTAGGTGGAATAGATCTAAGTTTCAAAGAATCAACATCAAGAGAAATTCTATCCACGTTCCTAACCAACTCATCAATCTTAGACAATTTTTCTTCAATCAAAGCATTGAAACTCTTTTGCAAACTAATAAATTCTTTAATACTAGATTCAAAATCAGAGGGCATATTATTATAATTTCCATAAGAATTGTTGCGGGGATTACCATAATTATTATAGGAATTACTAGGATACGGCTGATAATCCCCAAGTGTAGGGAATCATCGTAGCAATTTCCAAAGGTGGAAGTGATAAGTATGGAGTGTCGAACCCACAAGGAGCTAAAGGTAAGATCAATATTCTCTCAAGCCCTATCTGCCACTGATATGACTCTACGTACACCGAAATTTGCTTCCAACTAGCAACGAGAAATAAAACTATGTTGTGGGTATGAAGTGGATAACTTTGCATGATATCGGAGAGCTAAAATATGAAAGTAGGTGTTGTTATCATAAAGTTAGAATATATTACTAAATATTATAAATAGCGAGTGTGGAATAATGGTGGATCGGTGTGCGGAATTGTCCTAGGCAATTGTTAACAAGACCGATAGTCGTCATTGCAATTTCATATGAGGGAGAGGCATAAGCTAACATACTTTCTCTTCTTGGATCATATGCACTTATGATTGGAACTCTAGCAAGCATCCGTAACTACTAAAGTTCATTAAGGTAAAACCCAACCATAGCATTAAAGCATCAAGTCCTCTTTATCCCATACGCAAGAACCCCCTTACTCGGGTTTGTGTTTCAGTCACTCACGCAACCCACTATAAGCGAATCATAGACGTATTGCAACACCCTACAATGGGAATCCCTCACGCTTGCGCGACACGGAGAGCACCATAGGACAGAACCAAAATAAAACATACAACTCGTACCAATCTAGATCATCAATCAACCCAAAGACAAAAGATATCTACTCAAAACATCATAGGATGGCAACACATCGTTGGATCATAATATGTGGCATAAAGCACCATGTTCGAGTAGGGATACAACGGGGTGCGGGAGAGTGGACCGCGTAAAAGAGATGAGGATGGTGATGATGATGGTGATGTTGATGAAGACGATCACCGTGGCGATGATTCCCCTCTTGATGGCACTCCAGTGCCACCAAGAGAGAGGAGGAGAGGTTCTCCCCCTTGTGCTTCCTCCTCCATGGCCTCCCCCTAGATGGGGAGAGGTTCCCCCTCTGGTCCTTGGCCTTCATGACAATAATGGCCCCTCCCGGATCCTCCTCCATGCCCTCCGGTGATGATGGGCCCCTCCAGCAGGGTGCCGGGGAGGGCCTAGATTGGTTTTTAGTGGCTACGGAGGCTTCTGGCGGCGGAACTCCCCATCTAGGTTTCTTTCTGGAAGTTTTTGGGTTATATAAGAGGTGTTGGAGTCGGGAACAAGGCAGGGGGTCTCCGGGCTGTCCACGAGGTAGGGGGGCGTGCCCCCCACCCTCATGGATAGCCCGATACTCTTCTGGCCCAGTTCTTTTACTTCCTGGCCTTCTTCTGGTCCAAAAATAAGATCCGTCAAGTTTCAGGTCAATTGGACTCCGTTTGGTTTTCCTTTTCTGCGATACTCAAAAACAACGAAAAAACAGAAACTGGCACTGGGCTCTAGGTTAATAGGTTAGTCCCAAAAATCATATAAAATAGCATATAAATGCATATAAAACATCCTAGCTGGATAATATAATAGCATGAATACTTCATAAATTATAGATATGTTGGAGACGTATCAATGGCCTAGGATTAAAGTTTCCTCTATACGCGCTGTTACCAAAATTATTCCTACCAACAAAATTCACATCCATAGATTCATTATTATTCTCAATCAAAGTAGACAAAGGCATATCATTAGGATCAGAAGAAACACTCTTATTAGCAAACAATTTCATAAGTTCATCCATCTTTCCACTCAAAACATTAATTTCTTCTATAGCATGAACCTTTTTACTAGTAGATCTTTCGGTGTGCCATTGAGAATAATTAACCATAATATTATCTAGGAGTTTGGTAGCTTATCCTAAAGTGATTTCCACAAAAGTGCCTCCCGAAGCTGAATCTAAAAGATTTCTAGAAGCAAAATTCAATCCAGCATAAAATGTTTGTATGATTATCCACAAATTAAAACTATGAGTAGGGCAATTGCGAATCATTAATTTCATCCTCTCCCAAGATTGTGCAACATGCTCATGATCTAGTTGTTTAAATTTCGTAATACCGTTTCTAAGAGAGATGATCTTAGCGGGAGGAAAATACTTAGAGATAAAAGCATCTTTGCACTTATTCCAAGAATCAATACTATTTTTAGGCAAAGAAGAAAATCAAGTTTTAGCGCGATCTCTAAGCGAAAACGGGAATAGCTTCAATTTAACAATATCATTATCCACATCTTTCTTCTTTTGCATATCACACAAATCAACAAAGCTGTTTAGATGGGTAGCGGCATCTTCACTAGGAAGGCCAGAAAAGGATCTTTCATGACAAGATTCAGCAAAGCAGTATTAATTTCACAAGATTCAGCATCGGTAAGAGGAGCAATCCGAGTGCTAATAAAATCATTATTGTTGGTATTGGAAAAATCACACAATTTAGTATTATCTTGAGCCATCGTGACAAACAATCCAACACACAAGCACACAAGAAGCGAGCGAAAAAGGGGCGAATGGAAAAGAGGGCGAATAAAACGGCAAGTGTGAAGTGAGGGAGAGGAAAACGAGAGGCAAATGGCAAATAATGTAATGCGAGGGATAAGAGCTTCTGATGGGTACTTGGTACTTGACTTGTGCGTAGATCTCCCCGACAAAGGCGCCAGAAATCCTTCTTGCTACCTCTTGAGCACTGGTTGGTTTTCCCTTGAAGAGGAAAGGGTGATGCAGCAAAGTAGCATAAGTATTTCCCTCAGTTTTTGAGAACCAAGGTATCAATCCAGTAGGAGACTACACGCAAGTCACCTCGCACCTACACAAACAAATAAGAACCTCGCAACCAACGCGATAAAGGGGTTGTCAATCCCTTCACGGTCACTTACGAGAGTGAGATCTGATAAAGATAATAAGATAAATATTTTTGGTATTTTTATGATATAGATTGAAAGTAAAGATTGCAAAATAAAATAGATTGGAAACTTATATGATGGAAGATAGACCCGGGGGGCATAGGTTTCACTAGTGGATTCTCTCAAAATAGCATAAGTATTATGGTGGGTAAACAAATTACTGCCAGGCAATTGATAGAAAAGTGCATAATTATGAGAATATCTAGGCATGATCATGTATATAGGCATCACGTCCGCGACAAGTAGACCGAAACAATTCTGCATCTACTACTATTACTCCACACATCGACCGCTATCCAGCATGTATCTAGAGTATTAAGCTCATAAGAACAAAGTAACGCTTTAGGCAAGATGACATGATGTAGAGGGATAAACTCAAGAAATATGATATAAACCCCATCTTTTTATCCTTGATGGCAACAATACAATACGTGCCTTGCTGCCCCTGCTGTCACTGGGAAAGGACACCGCAAGATTGAACCCAAAGCTAAGAACTTCTCCCATTGCAAGAAAGATCAATCTAGTACGCCAAACCAAACTGATAATTCGAAGAGACTTGCAAAGATAACAAATCATACATAAAATATTTCAGAGAAGAATCAAATATTATTCATAGATAATCTTGATCATAAACCCACAATTCATCGGATCTCGAAAAACACACCACAAAAAGAATTACATCGAATAGATCTCCAAGAAGATCGAGGAGAACTTTGTATTGAGATCCAAAGAGAGAGAAGAAGCCATCTAGCTAATAACTATGGACCCGAAGGTCTGTGGTAAACTACTCACATATCATCGAAGAGGCTATGGTGTTGATGTAGAAGCCCTCCGTGATTGATTCCCCCTCCGGCGGAGCTCCGGAAAAGGCCCCAAGATGGGATCTCTTGGGGACAGAAGGTTGCGGCGGTGGAAATATGGTTTCGGGGTGCTCCTGGATGTTTTTGGGGTATATGGATATATATATATAGGAGGAAGAAGTAGGTTGGTGGAGCTACGAGGGGCCCACGAGGGTGGGGGTGCGCCCAGGGGGGTAGGCGTGCCTCCCTGCTTCGTGGCATCCTCGCTCCTTTCTTGACATCTACTCCAAGTCCCCTGGATCACGTTTGTTCCAAAAATAACTCCCCCGAAGGTTTCATTCCGTTTGATATTCCTTTTCTGCAAAACACTAAAATAGGCAAAAAACAACAATTTGCACTAGGCCTTGGGTTAGTAGGTTAGTCCCAAAAATGATATAAAAGTGTATAATAAAGCCCATTAAACATCCAAAACAGATAATATAATAGCATGGAACAATCAAAAATTATAGAAACGTTGGAGACGTATCAACTGTGGAATTGGTTTGTTTCTCCAGTCGTCTCCTCATTCTTCTCTATGAACTGGGTGCTTGTTTGTTGTATATATATTTTTAGAGAAAATGAGGCATGCTCTGGCACAGAAGGATCTTGATCTTGCTGCAGCGCAAAAGGAGGCTCAGGAGAAGGAAACACTCGCCGATAAGAAGCTAGCTTCAGTCGGGGCACTGGCGGAAGACAATGCCAAGCTAAAGACATCTCTTGCCGAGGCCAATCGAGAAGTGACCCGTCTGAAGAAGGACAAGGTAGCTTTGAGCGACAAGATTGAAGACATTTTTCATAAGAGAAATGACCTGGAGGCTTATCTGGGAGCACTCGCCAAGAAGTTATTCCTTATGCTAGAAGGTATCTTTCCTTGTCTAATTGTTTTGCTATCGTCGAGTCACTATAAATCTGTCGACTCATTAGTTCTTTGCGGTTGTAGAATTCTGTCAAAACTTTGAGGAAGAAACTAGGTGAATCGAGACGAGCTTGGACCCCATTAACTCCCTTGTCAATGATGAAGCTGCCATGAACGTGCTCCGACTGGAATCTCGTCTTACCAGCGTTACAGGCTACCTTGCTCGCCTGAAGGTTGCGGTGTCGCAGATTGACACAATGCTTTGGCCAAAGGAGACGCTCCAAAATGACCTCGAGTCCTTGATGACTCGATTCAATGAGATCCCTGGTCGAGTGCAGGAATGGAAGAAGTCGTCTGCTCGACGTGGTGTTGATGTAGCTCTGTCTCTTGTTCGAGTCCATTGCAAGGAGGCCAAGGAAGAAAAGCTAGCAGTGATCAAGGTTGCCAACACCAAGAGACTCGACTTCTAGTCTTTTATGGAGACCTTCATTGCTGCTGCTACTCGAATTGCAGATGGAATCGACCTGGATGAGTTCGTTGAGCCTTCCAGTCCCCCTCCTATGGAGTGAACAAACTTTTATGATCTGATTAAATTTGCCTCGGTATGCCGAGTGGTTCTATAACCGTTAAAAACTCCTTCGGGCCTGATGCCTGAGTACTTTAATCTGCTGTCTGGAACCTCATAGGATTTATCTGAACTTTGTTGTTTTCGAATCTCTTGACTCTGAGTGGAACTTGATTCTTCAGTCTGAATTGTTACTGACTCTGTGATGCAGCTCAGTCGAGTGGATCATGAACGAGGGCACTTGGTGCTGTCCATAACCTGCACCTTGTCATCCTTGCAGATCAGGATAGAGCAGACATTGTATTTGTGCCGCGGCTTTGAGGATAAGGTCACGGGTGACCTGCACCTCATCATCCTTGCAGATCGAGATGGAGCGAACATTGTACTTGTGCCACAGCTTTGAGGATAAGGTCACGGTCGACCTGCACCTCGTCGTCCATGCGGATCGAGATGGAGCGGACATTGTACTTGTGCCACAGCTCTGAGGATAAGCTCGCGGTCGACCTGCACCTCGTCGTCCTTGCGGATCAGGAAGGGGCGGACATTGTATTTGTGCCGCAGCACTGAGGAAAAGGTCGCGGTCGACCTGCACCTCGCCGTCCTTGCGGATCAGGATGGAGCGTGTTTGAAACTTAGGCAAGTACGGAACTGCAGCTAAGCCTCTGAGTGGGAGGATTGCTCTCCACTCGGTAGGATTTTTAAACTTAGGTGATTATGAGACTGCAGCTAAGCCCCCGAGTGGGAGGATTGCTCTCCACTCGGTAGGATTTTTTAAACTTAGGCGAGTACGAGACTGCAGCTAAGCCCCCGAGTGGGAGGATTTCTCTCCACTCGGTAGGATTTTTTTAAACTTAGGCGAGTACGAGACTGCAACTAAGCCCCCGAGTGGGAAGATTGATCTCCACTCGGTAGGATTTTTTAAACTTAGGCAAGTACGAGACTGCAGCTAAGCCTCTAAGTGGGAGGATTGCTCTCCACTCGGTAGGATTTTTTAAACTTAGGCGAGTACGAGACTGCAGCTAAGCCCCCGAGTGGGAGGATTGCTCTCCACTCAGTAGGATTTTTTAAACTTAGGCGAGTACGAGACTGTAGCTAAGCCCCCGAGTGGGAACATTGCTCTCCACTCGGTAGGATTTTTTAAACTTAGGCAAGTACGGGACTGCAGCTAAGCCTCCGAGTGGGAGGATTGCTCTCCACTCGGTAGGATTTTTTTAAACTTAGGCGAGTACGAGACTGCAGCTAAGCCCCTGAGTTGGAGGATTGCTCTCCACTCGGTAGGATTTTTAAACTTAGGCGAGTACGAGACTGCAGCTAAGCCCCCGAGTGGGAAGATTGCTCTCCACTCGGTAGGATTTTTTAAACTTAGGCGAGTATGGGACTGCAGCTAAGCCTCCGAGTGGGAGGATTTCTCTCCACTCGGTAGGATTTTTTAAACTTAGGTGAATCGGATTCACAACTAAGCCCCCGAGTGAGAGGATTGCTCTCCACTCGGTAGGATTTTGTTTTTGAAACTAAGGCGAATCGGATTCGCGGTTAAGCCACCCACTGGGGGATTTTGGACACATGCATAAGTAATAACAATCATTTAGGAGACTGTAAAACCATGTCTTTGATAAACAAACTGAAAGGTACTTCTTATTACATCTCGACAGTCTGAATGCTTAAGTGTTAAAATGGCGGAGAAGCTCCGCATTCCAAGCGCGCGGCTCGTCTTTCTTGTGTTCCACATCGTACATGTGATATGCACCATTGTGGAGCACTTTGGTGATGATGAAGGGGCCCTCCCAGGCGGGAGCAAGCTTGTGTGGACGTTGCTGATCCACTCGGAGAACCAGGTCCCCCTCCTGAGATGCTCGACCTCTTATGTTCCTAGCATGGAATCGACGAAGGTCTTGCTGATAGATGGTCGACCTGATCAGGGCCATCTCTATCTTTTTTTCTAAAAGATCAACAGCATCTTGATAGGCTTGTTCTGCTTCTGCCTCTTAGAAGAGCTCCACTTGCAGGGCATTATGGAGTAAATCACTCGGCAGCACGGCCTCGGCTCCATAAACCAAGAAGAAGGGAGTCCAGCCGGTCGAGCGATTTGGCGTTGTTCTTAGACCCCACAGTACTGATGGTAACTCATCTACCCAGGCACCAGCCGCATGCTTGAGGTCCCGCATCAATCTGGGCTTCAACCCTTGTAAGATCAAACCATTTGCTCTTTCTGCTTGTCCATTCGACTGAGGGTGAGCGACTGAAGCGTAGTCGACCCGGGTGCCCCGGGAAGCACAGAAAGCTCTGAACTCATCTGAATCAAAGTTTAAACCATTGTCTGTGATGATACTGTGCGGGACTCCATATCTGAATGTTAACTCTCTGATGAAGCTGACGGCAGTTCTTGAATCGAGATTCTTGATGGGTTTGGCTTCAATCCATTTAGTGAACTTGTCGACTGCAACGAGCAGGTGGGTGAAACCACTTCTGCCAGTCCTCAAGGATCCAACCATATCCAACCCCCAAATAGCAAATGGCGAGACGAGTGGAATGGTCTTCAAGGCTGAAGCGGGCTTGTGAGACATGTTGGAGTAGAACTGGCAGCCCTCACACTTGTCGACTACTTCCTTTGCCATTTCATTTGCTCACGGCCAGTAAAAACCTGCTCGGTATGCTTTGTCCACGATTGTCCGAGAGGACGCATGGTGACCACAGGCCCCGAGTGGATATCATTAAGAATCATTCAACCCTCCTCTGGGGTAATGCATCGCTGGGCAACTCCAGTCACACTTTCCCTGTACAGTCGACCACTTATCACAGTGAAGGCTTTGGATCGACGGACAATCTGTCGTGCTTCATCTTTGTCTTCTAGAAGTTCTTTCCTGAGAATATATGCGATATACAGCACTGTCCAGTCAGGAATGACGACCAAAACTTCCATGATTAGCTCGACCACGGCTGGGATTTCAACTTCAGTCGGATCAGTAGAACTCTTAGGTTGCGGGGGCTCTTCTGTGAAGGGATACTCTTGAACTGATGGTGTGTGAAGATGCTCCAAAAACACATTGCTGGGAATGGGCTCCCGCTTGGAACCTATTTTTGCCTGGTCATCCGCTGCCTTGTTTTTCAGTCGGGGAATGTGGTGGAGCTCTAGCCCTTCAAACTTCTTTTCTAGCTTTCTCACTGCATTGCAATAACCAGTCATAGTTGGGCTTCTGACGTCCCACTCCTTCATCACTTGATTGACCACCAAATCTGAGTCGTCGCAGACCATTAGGCAACGAACGCCGAGTGAAATGGCCATTCGCAACCCATACAGAAGTGCTTCGTATTCAGCTTCATTGTTGGAGGAATCAAAGTGAATCTGAAGGACATAACTGAGTTTATCACCTCGCGGGGATACCAGAACTACTCCAGCGCCAGAACCATTCAACATCTTGGATCCATCAAAGGACATAGTCCAATGTTCCGAGTGGATTTGAGTCGGTTGTTGTTGTTCGATCCACTCGACGAGGAAATCTACTATTGCTTGGGACTTGATTGCTTTCTTTTGCCTCAAACTTGATATCCAACGAAAGGAGTTCAATCGCCCACTTAGCCACTCAGCCATTTGCGTCTCTATTGTTCAAAATTTCTGACAATGGAGCATCACTGACGACTGTGATAGAGTGATCTGAGAAATAATGTGCAACCTTCTTCGTGGTCAAGTAAATTCCATAGACAAGCTTCTGATAATGCGGATATCTCTGCTTGGACGGAATTAAGACTTCGGAGATATAGTACAATGGGCGTTGAACCTTATAGGCTTTACCTTCTTCTTCATGCTCAACCGTGAGTACTGCACTAACAACTTGTCCAGTGGCTGCAATATAAAGCAGTAAATGCTCTTTGCTAATTGGAGCAGCGAGCACCGGCTGGGTGGAAAGTAGGGTTTTGAGCTCTGCGAACGCTGCGTCAGCTTCAGGAGTCCACTCGAACTTATCAAATTTCTTCATCAATCGGTAAAGAGGCAATGCCTTTTCACCAAGATGAGAGATGAATCGACTCAAGGCAGCCAAACAATCAGTAAGCTTCTAAACGTCGTGTATGCGCACATGGATTTTCATAAAGAGTATTGCGCCAACTTTCTCTGGGTTAGCATCGATCCCACGTTCGGAAATGAGGAAACCGAGTAACTTTCCACCTAGAACTCCAAATGTACACTTTGACGGGTTAAGCTTGGTATCATACCTTCTCAGGTTGGCAAAGGTTTCAGCAAGGTCAGTCAGCAGGTCGGAACCTTTACGCGACTTAACCACGATGTCATCCATGTACGCTTCCACATTCTGACTGATTTGAGTGAGCAGGCACTTCTGTATCATGCGCATGAATGTGGCGCCAGCATTCTTGAGACCAAAGGGCATGGTAACATAGCAAAAGCACTCGAATGGGGTGATAAAAGCAGTTTTTATTTCATCGGGTCCATACAGTCGGATATGATGGTACCCAGAGTACGCATCCAGAAAGGACAATCGCTCACATCCCGCAGTCGAGTCGACTATTTGATCGATGCGGGGGAGAGGGAAGTGATCTCTCGGGCAGGCCCGATTGATATGCTTGAAGTCAATACACATACAGAGTGAATCATATTTCTTGGGAACCATGACGACATTGGCGAGCCACTCGGAGTGGTAAATCTCTCGAATGAACTCGGCTGACAGAAGCCGAGCCACTTCCTCGTCGATTGCCTTTCTTTTCTCCACAACGCACCGTCGGAGATGCTCTTTGACAAGTTTTGCTTTCGGATCGACTCACAAACGGTGCTCAGCCAATTCCCTGGGTACACCTGTCATGTCAGAAGGTTTCCATGCAAAGATGTCCCAGTTCTCACGGAGGAACTGGATGAGCGCTTCTTCCTATTTGCTGTCGAGTGTTGTTGAAATATGAGTCAGAGCAGCATTGGGATCAGTAGGGTGGATATGAACTGACTTTGTTTCACCAGACGACTTAAATGTAGATTCTGAAGTTGGCTTCTTAGCTCTCAACAAATCACTCGGATTTGTCGTCTTCTTATATTCCTCCATTTCTATCGCTGCCATCTGTTTATCGGCAATCTTCGAGCCTTTTTGAAAGCACTCTTCTGCTTGCTGCCAATTACCAGTGACTGTAATCAAGCCCCTAGGGCCAGGCATCTTGAGTCTGAGGTACACGTAACATGGTCGATCCATGAAACGACCATACGCAGTTCTGCCCAGGATAGCATGATAGGCGCTATGAAAATCCACAAGTTCAAATGACAACTTTTCCTTACGGTAATTCTTTGAATCACCGAAAACCACGTCAAGAGTGATTTGGCCGAGTGAGTCGGCTTTCTTTCCAGGTATAACTCCATGGAACCACATGTTGCTCTCGCAGAGTTTGGACATCGGAATGCCCATCCCTCGGAGGGTCTCCGCGTACAAAATTTTCAAACCACTGCCACCATCCATCCAGACTTTAGTCAGTCGGGTGCCCCCAACGACTGGGTCGACCACCAACGCTTGCCTCCCGGGGGTGGCTACGTGCGGCGGGTGGTCGGACTGGTCGAATGTGATGGGAGTCTTTGACCATTTCAGATACGCCGGTGTTGCCGGGGTAACCATGTTTACCTCTCTGTTGATGACTTTCATTCGACTTTTACTTTCAATGTCAGCAAAAATCACCAAAGTGGAATTGACATTGGGAAATCCTTCATCATCCTCTTCCTTGTCCTCATCCTTGTCAGATTCCTTCTCCTTCTCACTAGGTTGCTTTTCTCGGAACTGATGTATAAGGACTCGACACTATCGAGTGGTATGTTTGGGATAAATCAGATTACCCTCTTCATCTTTCTTGATGTGAATGTGACATGGCAGATCCAACACGTCGTTCCCTCACTACTAGGAAAAGGCCTACTAGTGGCGCACCTGTTTTGCCTACTAATGGTGCACTACAGGTGCGCCACTAGCACCACGCCATTAGAATTTTTTACTAATGGCGCACCACTGGTGCGCCATTAGTATGCCATTAGTATAGCCCAAGGTGCGCCATTAGTATGCCTCGCAGGGGGGCATATTTACCCATGTGCTTTGGCATACTAATGGCGCACTAGGGCATGATGCGCCATTAGAGTCCTTTTTGCAGTGCGCCATTAGTGTTCTGAGTGGTGCGCCACTAGTATGAATATTAGGGATTTTTTTTCTTTTCTGATATTTTCACAGGTTACAAAATATATTATTGGACAGAATATAGACAGCACCACACAGCAACAGCAGATTCATTGAATACAATAGAAGATTAGTCTCCGAATACAATTCATCATATTAGTCTCCGAATTCAAAAGACCGAATAAAGATAGAACATTACAAGTCTCGAAACCGCGAGTAGCGAGTTTGTCGGAAGTAATACTAATCCTAACGAGTCCTACTAATCATCATCATACAACTTCTACTCGTTATTAATAACAAGTCATACGATCATCATCTTGATAGTCATCGAACCAACCCTACTTAATTGTTCTTAGCACATGATCATCAGTATTAGGCAGGACCTAAATACCCTATTTAAGGTAAAATAGCATAAAACAATATAGACCCTGACTCTCCATTACGGAGAATGGAGATCATCCTGTCTCCAATTCTTGCGCTTCGCTTCCTTTTGCTTCCAAGAACCTCCTTATGACTGTCCATACATTTTTTTCCATCCTTTGATTTGCATGTCTCCACTTGTTTTAGAAATCTTGTATGGACAGTTGAGATTCGTAGGATGACCTGGCTGTATGTTCAAAACATTAAGGCTACCTTTCTGATACATCAAATGAGGCACACAATTCTCTGGGATTATCTGTTGAAAACATAGTAATAACTTCATAGTTAGCAATGATGTACTAATTTTAGAAGTATGCAAAAGATGCACGGATGTCGTAATAGTAAAAAATCTTACCAGGGTATCTCCATGGTAGTTACCGTAGTTGAACACATGCACTAGTGGCATGTATTGACCATAATGTTGAGGAGTTTGATTGTAGATATTGTAATTCTCAATGTCAATACAAAATCCGACCAGATGATTTTTCTCCTTGTAAGTTGTTAATTCAGAGCCATCGGTGTAGTGGGTTTTGTCTACCATCTCCCGCACATTCTTTGAACAATGAAAATAAGCTGTCAATAGAAATAAGCTGTCAACTATTTTGAAATAAACAATATAAATTAGCTAATAACTATGTTTGAGAAACTCACATAGCGGTAGAATTGGAGGCGTATCAACAAGGACCCAAATGTCCGTATTGTCTTGCTCGATTTTAGGATCACCAAGATCCATGGTGACAAGCATACCCTCATAAAAACCATACATATTGCAAAATGCTTCCCAATTTTTGCAACCAAAATGGGTTACGCTCCCAGAATTATACAGATTTACTTCAAAATCCACATCGTGATGAGTCCTTAGGTGAATTTTCTTTATTTTAGAAATTTCATGGTCTTCAAAATCCATCCTCTCCAAGACATAGTGTCTTGCATGGCATGGGATAAGCTATACTCGAATTGTAAAATATGAAAATTACACGTTGAAATAGTTGAAGTCATGCTTAATTATGAAAATAACACTTGTCGTCGTTGTGTACCGTTTCAACTTCGAAGGTCTCATCGAGCTTAATGCTGAAGCGCCAATCATCGTCCAGGTGAGGCATGTCGCACAGGCCTCGATCGTCGTGGCACCAGCCGCACTCCCCCGGAGACTTTCATCGTCCGATGATGACATATCTTACGTTCATAATTCAAAACTACATCATCTCTTGCATTGGGTCCAATAAGATAATCCACAGTGTGGTGAAAACACGCCCTTCGAACTGGTTTGAGCTATTGGTGAATGGAGATGGTCTAAGATTTTTAGTAGTAAGAAGTGAAGTGGTAATTTTGAGAGCAAATGGTTAGGATGAGTGGTTCCTCTTTCCTGTTTAGTTTTACAATAGAATATTGTTAGTCATGCACACTTGTGCATTTTCAGCCAGGCCCAGTGGAGTTGGCCTAAAAACATTTCTTTCTTTAAGCGTGCTACATCCATCTCAAGTATTTATGGTCAAGGGTTAGCAGGGCCATCCAAATAGAATATGTGGTATGGGATTTTTTTAGTAGGTCATCCTACCAGATTAGGGTTTATCGATGACGAGCAACTGACATTAGTAATAACTATGAGTTGATATCACACTTCTATATGTATAATACAAGAGGTAGTTGATACTACTTAATTAAGTACTAAGATACCCCGGCCCATGCATTAGTCGCAAGTACCCCATATGTCCTATTTTTAGCAAAGTCATGCTAAAATTCACGTGAAATTTCAGCATGACCTTTGCTGAAAATAGGACATATGGAGTACCCGAATTTGCTGGAACGGAAGTTAATCGACATTCCGGCAAACTCAAGGGCCTCTCGGGGAACCTGCAAAATCATCACGACACGATGGTCGGAGACAAAACCCAGCAAACTAGCACCACAATGTGCCTCTACTTTCATATGGATGAAAATGCCACAGACCATATGGTCCTCTGCTTTCATATGGACAAAAATTAGCTCAACTTATGTGAGCTTCCATTCCAGATCTAATAGGTCACCCAACAAAAAATCATCAATAGTTTAGAAAGTCTGTACCCTCAAGAATGAACATATAGCAATATCTGTTGTCCCCCCATAACATACGGAAATCAAAATCAGCTCAACTTAGATGAAAATTGCCTTTACTGCATGGAATAGAACATAACGTAAGGACCCTAATTCGTATATAGTATTAGTGTGATGTATTCCAATGCAGGACAAAAAATTATGCTATTATATGTTGACTATGAGCAAACTACCTATTGAAGCAAAGGCAAATATCTCTGAAGTCTGAACTAAAGCACGGTTTCCTTGCTAATGATCCACAGTCCCACACACTACTGCAGGCTGCATACATTCAGTCATTCTAAAATTTATTTTAATCTACTCCTAAAATTCAGCACTAGCAGATCTTCAACACTCCTAAAATACATACATTAGGGCATATGTGAATAAGAACTCTGTCTAGCATGGCCACTGACCTATGGATGGCATCTAGACAACACACACACATACAGTACATCACACACACATACAGTTTACTTATCATCTTTTTTTAAACTTAACAAGGTTCATGATTCAGAAATTCCAATGGTTCAGAACTTAAATGATTCAGAACATGATTTAGTTACAAGGTTCGGAACTTAAATGTTGTCTCCAACTTAAATCAGTAACAAGGGAGAGCAAAAACCTTTTGCTGCTGCTGGAGGAGAACGGAGAAGGTCGGTTGTTTGGTTGTAGAACATGACCAAATCTCCAAGCCCGTGCTGCTGCAACTGCAACCGCAACTTCAATTTTCTAGTTTTACTCAAATTTTCAGTGAAACATTACAGTTTGGATCCTCACCTTTGCTGGGTGGCGAAGGCGGGGATAGTTGCTCCTGCCGACGCGGGAAAGTAGAGAGCTTCTGGTGGCTCGAGGGAGGTGCGTCAGAGAGCGAGGTGGACGAGGTTGGCGGCGAGGCGGGGCCGGCGGTGGCGCTGGAACCCTAGATCGAGGAGGAAACGCATGATTCGGGGCGACGACGGCAGTGGCTAGTGGTCCAGTGGAGGGTGGTGGATGGTTGGGAGGAGGGGGAGGGGGGCGGCGCTGGTGGATGGTTGGTTGGGGCCGGCGGCGGTGGTGGTGGATGCTTGGGAGCGGCGGCGGCGGTGGATGCTCGGGGGTGGCGGTGGGCTAGGGATTTGATCTGGCGCGGGGGCGAGGAGGAAAGGGATAGAGGGGGAAAAGGCATAGAAATGGCGCACCACCGAGGGGTGCGCCATAAGTAACTTTTTTTATTGATAACAATGGTGCACCCTCTCCTGGTGCGCCATTAGTAACTTTTTTAATTGTTTTTTATTGATAACAATGGCGCACCTCATTTGTGAATTGGTAAAACATTTATGAATGTGAAAAAATATTAACAAATTCAATACTTTTTGTGAGTTAGAAATTCAATACCAGAATAAACACATAAATAAATATTCATGAGTTCAAAAATATAATTGTTACTAGTGGCGCACCTAGGTTGTCATCGGCGGCGGTGGAGCAGGGGAGGGTGCGGGGGGTCGGCGGCGGCGGTGGGGCAGGGGAGGGTGCGGGGGGTGCTCGGCGGCGAGGGGGATCCAGCGAGGGGGGATAGCGATCGATATGGAGGGGGATCGAGATTAGTAATGGCGCACCAGCTTGAGGTGCGCCATTAGTAGTTTTGCAAAAAAATATAGTAGTGGTGCACTGTGTGGTAGGTGCGCCATTACTAGTTAAACTAGTAATGGCGCACTGTGCCCTGGTGCGCCATTAGTATTTTTGGAAAAAAAAATTGTTACTAGTGTCGCACCATGTGTCTGGTGCGTCATTAGTGTCTATCACACTAATGGCGCACCAACTCATGGTGCGTCACTAGTGGCCATATCATCTATAGCCCTTTTCCTAGTAGTGCCTGCTAAATCCTTCACTTTCTTGGGGGTCCAGGGCCCTTTAGGCTTCCCTTTAGATTTTCCTTGGGTTGCGACTGCAACCTCTCCATGACCCGCAGGTTCTGCTTTGTGCTTCTGCTTCCGATTGGAATTACCTCCTCCAGTGTCCTGGACGACTGGTTTGCTTTTGCCGCTGCGGAGTCGGTCTTCTTCTTCACCATTTGCGTACCGAGTGGCTATCTCCATCATTCGGGTTAGGGACATGTCTCATGTCTGACCGAATTTTAGGTTGAGCTCCCAATACCGAACGCCCTCCTCGAAGGCGCAAACTGCTTGATGCTGAGACACATTCTCCACGGTGTGATGCAAAGTGGTCCATCTCTGGATGTAATCCCTCAAAGTTTCATTCGGTTTTTGCACGCAATGTTGCAATTCTTTCAATCCTACTGGTCATTTGCACGTGCCCTCAAACGTTCTAACGAACACTCACGCCAACTCCTCCCAGCTGAATATACTGCCTGGAGCCAACTTATTCAACCAAGCTCTAGCTGACCCTTCAAGCATCAGGGGAAGGTTCTTCATGGCCACTTCATCGTTTCCTCCACCGATCTGTACAACCACTCGGTAGTCCTCAAGCCAGGTGTCAGGCTTCGATTCACGAGTGAACTTACTGACCCCAGTCGCCAACCTGAAGTTGGGAGGGATCTCTATAGCCCTGATGGCTCTCCTAAAACACTCGGGGCCAGAAACATGCACTCTGCTTCCAGTCGGGCGATCTCTGTCTTGCCCTTCTCTGTGTGCTCGATTCCTGTCCACCAAACCTTGCACGAAAATTGACCTTGCATCAAACCATGGTTCTCTTGGGTCGACTGGCCTCCTCCGCTCTTTGCCGTATGAGCGCCTATCATCATAATGCCGGGGCACATATGATTCGCCCCTCGGAGGGGGCGTA